>NW_020230686.1:0-302500 GCF_003227715.2 Harpegnathos saltator | reverse complement strand
TTATTAATAGGTAGGCTACATTGGCGGCTGTTATTTCGCTGCTTTCTGATAATCGGAGCCCCGGTATAAACACAATGAAATTACTTTCGGTCGCGTGCAATTGTTCACGACTGCCGCCGGCGGAGCTCGCCGACGGCAGTCGTGAAATAATCACGCCCTTCTTTTCGAGATGATAATGTAATTGCGGTACAACATGCAGGTGAAAGAACAACCGAGGGGGCTTATAGCCCTAGGGGTTATTTAGACGTTAACGAATGTAAATGCAAATTTGCGTGCAGTTGACCACGTGATTAATTATTTACCTAAGCGAATGTGAGTACGCGCACGCGTTGCAGCGACGGTAATTACGTGGTAATATTCGTTATGTGAATAGGAATAGGTCCTGTACAGTTTAATGAATACGAGATCATATGACATTTTAATATCATATTCATCTATCAATTACATAATAAATCATATTACATAATAATAGTACTGATCACTATTTCTCTCTCGATTTCAATTCGATGAGGTGATATTAATATAACAGAAATGCGGGATAATTAGGAGCGCTTCGCAAAACGCGCGACGAGAACAGCGCAATATGGCGCGCACGTAGTATACGAACGAATATGTGCAAGTCGTCGCGCTAACTGCCGTTGCGTCAACGAACCGCAGCAATATGTCGATAATGGCATTCCGCGTGTACTCGCGAGAATTTATTCCCGAACATTAATCGTCTGCTCCTTCCTTTATCGAGCCGCCACCCCCGCCGCCGCCGCCGCCTCCGGCGGACTCTACCGCGTCTTACAATTGCATGTAATTGACTTCAAACTTTGCCTCTTTGAATGCAAATGCGTCTTACCGCGAGCCACGCGTATGACTGTTTATCGAGTGATCGATAGCTCCTCTATTGAAGACGGAAAAAGAATTAGCCTTGAGCGGTTCGATGGAGAAAAAAGTTCGATTCAACGTTTCCGCCGGTCATTCTTTGCCGTTCCGTCTCGGTTTCCTCGACGACTGCGAGCGAAGCGAAGCGAGCGTGTTTGACACGCGCGAGATGCCTCGATGAAACGCCCCGTCGTCGTGACGTGATGTTCGTCCTGCGGTCGCGAAGGATGCCGCGGGAAAATGAGGAGCGCGGCGCGAAAATCGCGAGACGCGGCAGCGCTTCGCGTTCGACTGCAGCTCGTGGTAGCGTTTTGTAAACCGATAAACAGCAGCGGCTTCCTTAGTAGCGTAGTGGCAGAGATCAACGCGCGACCGTCGGGCTACATTGTAATTTGCAAAATGCATTCGCGGAAAATCGTTGCGTCGTCGCTTTTCGAGGAACGCGCGCTCGCCGCGCGCCGATTAGGCCAATCGACCGCGAAAGATGCCGATGAGCCATTACGCAAATATCCGTGCGCGTTCTAATGATACGTTGCGCGACGATCTCTCTCTCTCTCTCTCTCTCTCGCTCGCGATAATTTTCCGCGCACCCGATAATCAGATGATCATGTGGGAAAAAATAGTTTTTGCGCGTCTCGATGCGTGCGCGCGAAAAATGCGTCAAGTGTGAACGTGTCGGGGAGGGAAGGACGAATCGAAGTCGGTGGGAAAGGAGAAACGGAAAGCGAAGGATCACATTGGAAATTTTAATAGTGGAACGACGGCAAAGGGCTGGCGAAGGGCTGGCAAAGGGTTTTCTATCGCGTATTAATAGACGCGCCGCGTTTTGAGAGAACGGACGAATCGTTTTCAGCTGTTTCGCATACTGGACGGCTGAGTAAAAAATATGCATGTCGGGAGGATGTTTTTCAGGCGCCTGGCGATCGCGGAAATTTCCAGAACAAAGCAATCGTCCGATGCAATCACGAGATGCATACGTCCGCCGAGCAGAGACGGAATCAGGTCGGCAAAGCGCGCCTTTCTAGTTCCTATCGCGCCGCGATACGCGAATTCGTGCAAGGCTGACGGACGACTTTTTTCTCCGACATGCTCCACGATTGCCGCGAATCGTGCGCTGCTCGGTGCGCCGATCGGCCGCGAATTTCGATAACTATCGACACCGTATGCATCGAACCGAACGCTTCGATTGGCCGAACGATTGGCACCATTCCTGCCCGAGTAAAAGAGGCACTACAATCAGGCACGAATTCTCATTCCGACCTTTGTATTTTGTACACATACACATACACGTCGCGCACAAATATATACATATATAAATGAAACGAGCTCCGTTTCGCCCCGATCGCGCGAGACTCGTTCCTCCTCGCTAGTTTCGAAAGTGAGCGATTCCTTGACCAAGATCGCCGGCCTCACGCAACGAATCTATTCGACGGCAGATAGATGTAACAACAATGCCGTTTATTATAATATCATGTACGGACCCCCCTCCCTTTCCCTCTATCTGTCTATCTATTCACCTATCTCACAGCCTCTCTTTCTCTCTCTCTCTCTCTCTCTCTCGCTCGCACGTATTGCACCTATCCGCGGCTTGCTCGGCGCTCGATCGTTTGTCTTTCGCAACCGCGCGCGACTCCCGAGAATCGTTCGGCATATCTCCGATATGGCGAGGCTGGCGCGATGGCGTAACAGTGTACTTGTCCGCTTCGAGTGGCCCTCGAGTAGGCACTCGAGCACTCGGAACTCGCGACTCCGCGCGCGCACGCCTGCCGACAAGTGCGAGTCGCTCCTGTTGCCGCTGCCGGAGCTTTGTTCTGCCCGTGGGAACACCGGCGGAGATCATTGAAGTAGGTAGCGGTATACGCGCTGAATTATCATACGCGGCTCGCGAACAAGTATTACCCGAACGCATGCGACACGGTGCATTCGCGTCCTAATGCGCGCTTCTAATGCATTTCTTTCCGTAGTCCTATTTCCCTCTCTTGATCGCGACCGCGCGTCGCCCGCGCCGCGCGGAAGTTGGTTCGATCGCAGCGGTTGAGAGAAAGACTTTAATCACCATCGAGTGCGCTTTGCTGGGATTTTTAGTCGCAAATGCATCGCGCAAATGCCGCTGGGAGTCGAGTTGTTTGATCTTCCAAATGAGAGAGTTACAGCAATTAGCATGTTACATCGATTACGTATTTATCACCGACGGTATATATTTATGAACGTAAATAGCGCGCTGAACACCGTTATTGGCAATTATGTACTTATCGACGTCGGTATTTCATAATAATTTTATGACGAATTCATCTCACGATTTTCACGACCGGCCGGATTTCTCTTTTCGACGCACTCGTCAATAAGCACTTTTTTAAAAAATATTTCGCGATGAGCGCTCGAGGATAAAAAAAAATTTCACCGAGCCTGTTACGATATTCCATTCTTTGTTCTCTCGTATGTTTGCGCATCCCGATTCGATAATAAAGTTGGGTAAAGAGAGCACGAGGAAGTATTTATTGAAAATGAAGTCGGAATAGGCTCACGCTAATGGAACCTTCCTCTCGCTGCTCGTTCGGCTCGCGATGTAAACGTCGAAGTACGCTGCTGGTACGAAGTACGACGTACGCTGATTGCAATGCCGCGAGATACGGAGCGTGCACATATCTGGCCGGGTAACATATGCGCTCGCGCGCGCGTGCGATTTCACCGGTAAAAAAGTGAGAGAGAGAGAGAGGGGGGGAGGGGAGGGGAGAGAGAGAGAGAAGAAAAACACAATAAACGGTACCGTCGGCGCATCTGCTTGACGCGCTTGATCCCACGACCTTGTGAAGTAGGCCGTGCAACGGGGAAGGATACGATTATGTCGACTTAGCCATACACGGGCATTATCTACGCGTGTAATATATCTGACATATTTCGAACAAAATGACGGGAATTTGCACGGTCGCGCGGGTGGGTCAGCAGGTCTCTCTCTGTCCAGCACCTGCGTTCGGTCTCCGCGATCCTTTCATCGACGTCGCGCGTTACCGAAGGAGACATTTCAAACGCTCTCGTGCCGTCCTCTCGTACAGTACAGTAATCTTTACGCTTTGCGCACACGTTTGATACATAATCCTTTTTGCGATTTTCCGATAACTAGCAAGAACGTACTCATCGAGTCGAGGCTGGCGATGCATTTCTTAGCGAACAATCTCGTAAGTCTCGCGACTATAAACTTCACCGTCCGTCTGTCCATCATCTCCGTACTCCTGATTTTTTATACCGCGATATCGAGAGGGGGAAAAGAGAGAGAGAGAGAGAGTTGGAGAAAGATACAATTTGCCGGGCAATTTAGCACGCAGAATTTAATCGCAATTTAATCGCAAAACTGCGCCAATATGCATACCACTGTTGAAAAGATCTCCACGTAAATACTCCCCTATAATCCGAATACAGTACAAAGTTAATTATCGTACACCGGTGCTGCGTACATATTGGGACTACAGACGATATAATCAAGTGGAATGCGGAATGCTGATGCAAAAATTAGTGAACTCCGCCATTGCTGCAGAGTCGAGAGCCCTAAGCTTGCATCCCGCGCATAGGATTGGGACAATATAATTAGAGACATACGTTCAATTAATTTCGGTTGCATATGCGAAAAACATGAAAGCGAGGCGGCAGCGAAGAGTGGCGATTTAGTAACGAGTAATCGCCCACGTGTTCCGGTCACGTGTACTTAGGCTTCATTACGTTTAATGATGGCAGCGGTACGGGTGGGCTTTGTAAAAAGAGAGGTGAGTCTCGATGACGTCGAGTGAATGAATATCTCTCGAATTTTAATGCCGTCGAAAATGGCATCCCGTGATTTCTTTAAACTTCGATATCCGGCACCAGACGTCTAATTGGAGCGACAATTATGCGATAAAATATTTCGTCAGAAATATTTTATCGCATAATTATCGCTGGTAATCTGCCGTTTAATGGCAATAAATACGTAAAATCGCACAGCCGTGGACTCGCGCTGGAACGGAAATACGCCGCCGATCGGGAAGGGCGTTTTTATACGAGTCGTTTATGCTGCTTATCTGTATAAATTCCGTTTCGTTGCCAGGGGACAGCTATAACATTAAAATACGCGCATATCATAACGAGCCGTTTATAAGCGCGCATTGTGCACGCGCATACACGTTAAAAGTTATATAGCAACGACGACGCAATGAAATATGGCACATTTCACCTCTGGGATACGCGCGCCCATCAACGCGGAATAAACCAATTTGAGTTGCGACATTATATATTTACGTGTTTGACAAACAATTACAATTCGAGGCAACAGGTAGCGTTAAGTATTAAATTGTTTCGATTTGGAACGTTAACTTGCAAACGGGATATCGGCGTTGATCCATAATAATTTGAACGGTGAGATATCCACATCATCGTTAACGCGTAATTGTAGTTTCGATATAATCGAATTTATGAAATTCGATATCCTGTATACGCTTCGAGATAGATTAAATAGTTTGTCAATACAGCGGCAATTAGGAGACGTGTGGAATATTAGGAATATTAGGCGCTTAGCAATTAGCAGCATTTGTGTGCTTATATTAGCTCAATTACAGTGAAGCGCCATCGATGGCGATAATTACGACGGAGAATCATCACGAGGAGAACAGAGGGGAATGGGGTGTGCGTAAAAAAGTCAATATTTTCTTCCGTTTGTGTAAAAGGATTTAATCTCGGGCGAATACGTCGTTGCTCGGCGAATAAGTACGTTCTTCATCCCGTAAACATTCTTGCGCTAATTGTGTCGCGGGCTGTTCTTAACGAGCGTCTTTGCGTCGGAGAAGATCGGCTTAAGTCCAGCGGCAGCTCGATCCCAGATCAACGTTGATCAGCCGAGAGCGAACGCGAGCGCGCGCGCGCTCGCAGGTGAATAAGTAACCGCTTGTCGAAGGAATGGAGGGAGAGGGAGGAGGGAAAATAAAAAGGACGCGCGTTCGACTCGCTCCGTTACGCACGCGAGCGAGAGATATGAGATATCTCAGGCGTTGAATATTAACGTCTAGAGTGAACGTTAGCGGATCGGAATTCGCTGCGTGAAGGTGCACGCGTATGTACGTGTACACAGTTGCGCGGAAGTAAGTAATCCGATATATATGAGCATGCACGTTATTACCCGCCGAATACGAATTCTTTTGTTCCGCAAATATTTCTGTACCGCGCGCCGCGCACCCCACGGCCGGCTCTCTCCAGCTGCCGCGAATCGGACGGCAACGCGATCCCTTGATGAACAATGCTAGACGTATCAACGAGAAAAATACGCGTAACATAATACAAGGAGCCTGCGAGTGTGCGCGTGCGAGCCGAGGGGGATCATGAGGTAACTGCATGTATAATACACGAGTGGTATTACGTCAATACGTTGGGGTTGATATCGTTGAAATGAACTATTCGTGCGGAATAACGCTTCATCGTAGCTGCGCTAATAACACTAATGCTCCTAATTGTTAAGCTTCTCATATATTCCCTACGCATCTCTCGATTGGTCAGCTGTGTGATTTCGGCAGCAGGTAAACGTTATCTGGCTATTCATCATGGTAGAGGTAACTGCATCATGGTTGTACCACGATCGGCTTGTCGACGCGAATATCCTTCAGCTAGTTTGCCAATTATCATCGCGTGCATGAAGCTGGGAGAGATTAGCATTTGGCGTTTATATTAGATCTCCGGTGGCGGCTAATCATTTGAGATCAGTCGCCAGCGCAAATAACGCCCGATTGGAGAATCGGAAACGTGAGAGAACGCACCCGCCAAATTCGGAGCGCGCTGTGACGACGTTATAGCCATGCGACGATTACTAATGCGGATCGGTGTGTGATTCACGGTGTGTGAATCGCGCGAGAATGAGAGAGAGGGAGACAGAAGAATATCGCAGGATCCGAAAGGGATTCCGAGTATGGTCCCGTTCAATGATTCTGCCTGCGCGATTTTATCGTGAGAGCTATCTCGCGCGCTGCGCCGATTATTACAATTTCGTTTTACACTGGCGATTGTGTAATTATACGGATTATTGTTCGCATGTTCGTTTCGAAACTTCACCCGCGGTAGCCGCAACCGTGCTTGTGGGCTTGCGATCGTTGCACAATTATGCAGATCTCGCCTCCCTCGTTAATACCAAAAACGTCCGGACAACACTTCTCGCGGATAATCAGCCTCCAAGAGCCTTTTTAACTGCTCGACTCGACCACCATGACCTCACCGTTCCCGATTTAGCTCGAAACGCGCGAGAGAGCGACAGAGCGACGGAAAGAAAGAGAGAGAGAGAGAGAGAGAGAGAGAGAGAGAGAGAGAGAGAGAAGAAGCACGCATGCACACATCTGCGCAATTGATGCAACATCTCGACCAAGGATGGTCGACTCCGAGGACCTTGTCGCACCTGACGCGCCGGCGGTTCTAAGTGCGGCTGTTTATGCCGTGCCGCGTACGGAAAGTGTGTTACGTGACGCGGCTGTTTTTCGAAGCCGCCGTGTCGAAGCCTACACGCTATATCGTATATATATGTATACCCGAGAGCGCTACGTAACCGCGCTATCGCCGCGAAGAACGTCGGAGAAAACGACTCGTCGACCACGCGCGCTCGTCTTCTAGGCGGCAATCGCTCAGAAATGCATATTGAGAGCCGAGTTCTCATTTCACGCAACGCCTCCTCGATCGCGTGTCCTCGTCGCATCTCATCGGCCGCGCTCATACTCTCTAAAAGTGAATCGGTGAAATTCACTGTCAATCAGCGAATATACACTGCTTGTCCGACAAGTAGTGTATATTCGCTGATTGACAGTGAATTTCACCGATTCACTTTTAGAGAACAACTAAATAAATGGTACGTCGTACTTGAGTCCCATTGCCTCTCACGGAGCGTGAATGCGTATGTCACATATGTCACAAAAAATTGTATAAAAATTTGAACGAAATTTTTTTCTCTCCACTTGTCAAAAAAAAAAATGTCCAATTTTCCGCGCGATGAGTCGGGAGAAGTTATCGAGCTTGCAAGAGTTTCTTTAGAGCCGTCCGTCGAGCATTTTGATTTTGATGAGTTACGCGACCTCTCCACGAAACGTCAACTTGACGTCAACGACGGAAGGTGTCACGCGCGGAAGATCGCGATTGCAGTCAAAATAAAATTGTGTTAACCTACTCCCGCGAAAGTCGGCCCGTGCGATCAATACCGCGCCTAGCGGGGTGATTTTCCGCTGAGTGCTCTCTCTCTCTCTCTCTCTCTCTCGCTCCCTCTCGCTCGCTCGCTCGCTCGCTCGCTCGCTCGCTTGCTTGTCTGAGCCATTCGAGGGGCTCCGAGGCATCATTAATCGCATGTTCGCGTAATTAATTATTTGTAAGCGGCGCGCAACGAGGATTGGTACGGATCCGTGCTGCGTGCACCCCGCCGAGGGAAATCCGCCGTGTAACCTGCTCTCGCGCCGTTCTTCTTTATCTCGTCTGTTCGCCGATGAGGCTGCTACTCGCCCGTGATCTCCCGCGTTTCACTGACCTCCGGTCTACCCCGCGCCGCCTTTTTCCGCCTCTGTGGGAAGCTTTTCGACCAAGAAGTACTCGCGATCGGCACGGCGCGGGCGGCGAGCCGGAAGCCTCATCTCGGAGATGGATCTCCCCGAAGTATTTAGAATCGCGCCGGGTCGCTGAAATCGCTGTTCGCGCGCGCGAAATCACGAAGGACGGGCGAACGACCGGGCGAAGAAAGAACGGCGATCGCAATTATAGGCGCGATAAGAAGCGCGGAGAATGAGGCGGGGGGGGGGGGAGCGGGGGGGTGCGGCGGCGTGAAGGACTCGCGAAATTTTTTGCCGGGCCACAGAGCTCCGCTCTGACCGCTGAATCGCGATTTTAAATTCCGACCGAGCGGCCGTCGCTTCCTCACGTCCCACTGTCGTGCGCGCGTTTCATAACGGTACGAGTTAGCTTAATGCCCGACGGATATCGCGAAATATGCGTGTTGCGCGCGTGCGTACACACACGTAAACGTTCGGAGGCGTGCAAAGCCTAGTTGAATACCGCGATGCAAATCTCGCGCGGGCGATCGTGGCCGATCTGGAGAACAGGCAGTATTTATTTAAAACGAAATATACCATATAGAAATTGGAAAACGACGCAGCTATCGGCGCGTGTTCGCTTACCAGGCGGCGTTTATCGGTACCGAATTGCTGCGTGCGAGCAAACGAATGAACGAGTGAACGAACGAACAAACGAAAAAACGAACAAACGAACGGACGAACGGATGAACTTATGAACGAACGAACCCTCACAAATTGGCGCAGATATGATTCCGCGCGAGAGAAGAGAGATATATCGCGCCTACGTACGAACGCCTACACCCAAAACCTACACGACGCGTATATATATAGCGTTGTCCCACGCTCGCCGCGTAAAGTCCGTCGTCTACCGCGCCAATTAATCTGGGATTGGCCGCTCGAATCTGTCGATTTTTGCGAAATATTGGAAAGCGAATGGAACGGAAATCGCACGCGCGCGTTGAATCCGCGGAGCATGAAACAGATAACATATTTCTACCTCGTCGTTTATATAATCTCTCTCCCGAGTGGCCTTCGTTCGTGCGGGCGACGAGTCGGCGGAGGCGAAATCTCCTTTTATTTCGCCCTCGTTGATGAATTCATTACGCGACCGACACGCGCGGCGTGGAGGAATACCTTCGCGCGGAAAATTGCTCGAGCTATCTACGCCCCGAATTCCTACCAGCAGGGAATTCACCGAGATTTCTACTTTGTTCGTCACGTCCGTCCTGCTAAATTCCCCCTTCTTTCCCTAAGTTGTGCAACCGGGCTGAGCACGACGACAGCTCGGACGTCCCTTGCGGCTTAAGCCAATGACACCGGTAGTCGAAGGCCGGTAGTCGAAAGGGTCGGGCCGTTTCCCTCTTGACGATACTGGCGCGCGCTGCTACTTGGCCGTCGTCGTCGCGCTCGGCTCGCAGCCGAGGGCTGCTGCTCTCTTGACGAGGTCTCTTCCATAGCGAGGCGAATCTTACATCTCTCAGGGCTATCAACGGTATCCGCAGCAGGATGTTATACGGGCGGTTTCGTATATAGCCGCGCGCCAAGTAGAAGAGGCCAGGCGCGGCATTATGCGATCCTGCGGAAGGTTTCTGTGATGGCACACCGGGCATAGAGCATCGTGGCTAAGAGGCAGCCTAAGCCCGAGATATCAATAAATAACCTATCTGGCAATATTATCTCAGCGGTTTTATGCCCCACGGAGAGCGGGGAATGCGATCCAGTTCCTACGTATAGTCCCGGCTCCTTTCCTTTAACCCGAGCCACAACCGGCCTGGCTTGGCCTCCGCGCGAGCGAGCGAGCGAGCGAGTGGAGGTGTGAATGATCCGCCTACCATAAAGCAAAGTGCATCTAGCTTCCAAAGCATGCTCTCGCGAGCGGAGAATGTTCTAGCCCTTTCCCTTTCCACCTCCATCGTATGTTTTCTCTCTCTTTCGTCCCTTTCTCCTCTCTCTCTCTCTCTCTCTCTCTCTTTGAGAGAGGATGAGTCCCCTCGCGTTGTTTTGCGAATATTTTTACACGTATAGCATTCGATATTCGACTTAACAAGTGGGAATTTGATTTCTCGGTGCAGGATTCCGCTTCGCTCGCTGTGATCCTTTTCCCCTATTCTCTTGCCTTGCAACACGAATCGTTGCAATGTTACCGTTGATCAACCGCTGATTGATGTAGTTTTTTTTATCCTTGCACTTTCTATCTCTCTATCGTCCGTTTCTGTATTGCATTACTCTCCGGTGACCCTTTATTCATATTACTTCTCGTTTCTCATTTTTCGCATCACACTTTTGCATTCCGCCGTAGACGAAATCATTTAATCTCAATAAACGCGCGATCGCCGCCATTTCAAGTGCAAGTCAGGAATATAATATACGGCCGTGCACAACGCCGTATATGTGCGCGCGTGAACGCGTCTGCTCATTCGCTCGTACGTTTTCTCGCTCGCAACAATTCTCCGATATCAACTAATTCAATCCGGTATAGTTGAAGTCGTCGTGCGAAGCTGCGAGCACATCCGCGCGCTGGATGAACTATTAAATATACCGTAATTGCCGCGAGATCGTGGCGTCGCGTCACGCTACTTCGCTCTACGTCGCGACGCGATTATGGTACGGCGTATGTGTGTGCGTAAGGAGCAAATGCCATTAATATGAACTTTGACTGGAAACTACATACGACTCTCCTCCTTCGTCTCTCGCTCTCTCTCTCTCTCTCTCTCTCTCTCTCTTTCGTGACGACGGCTGGGTGGGTGGGTGGGTGGGTGGTTGGTTGCACGTCCGTGTGCTGCGGGTCAGCTCGTGGGTACAGCATGCACAGTAGAAAAGGTGTGGGCCTCCTGCATACCAAGAATCTTTCCCCCCGGCAGGTTGATCCTTTCAACGTGAGCGTCCTCTGTGTGCGTTCCATTGCAGAATCCGAACGCATACACAAAACGCCCCCCGTGTCCGGGAATGCGACTGAATTTTTGTTCACGGCGATGCGACACCACGGTCGGATTTCACGATGAAAAATTCGCGATGGCAAGCGGCCGGCAAGCGTAACACGAGAGCTAGCGTTTGTTGCATTTCAGCGAAATGCATCCTCGACAAGTTGCGCGAAGTATTTAATAAACCCCTGTAAAGTGCTCTTCCATCTGATTCATCAAACGCAGCGAATACTCGGCGTGTCACGGAGTGCGTGACTGTCATTCCTATAGCGAGGGAGGATGAAGCATAGGGTCCGTTAGTCCCGAGGGAAATTGCCAACAATTTGGGGGTGACACTCCGTTATCATCGATGCGCGACCCGATGCGTGGTGTGACGGCTATAAAAGATATGACAGCGGTGGTGCCGGCTATTGCGAAACAACGGTACTAATCAGCGGACGAGATAGATGGACGGATAGAATTTATTCTATTCACGGATTAATGCTCCACGGTCAATCGGAGATTACTCCAGGCAAACTTACGAAGGCAACGCGCGCGCGCGCGCCTATCGCGATAACGCGCCGGTTCCTCGAACGGACGTGACGAAAGTAAGACATTCGAATGATTCATGATGATATCGGAGCATTGCGCGAGTGCTCGCGTTCGGGCCTCGAGACGAAGCGAGTCCGAATGACAATTCCCGCGACAACTGAGACGCGCGAGCGGAGCTGGAGCACGATCCGTGTGATTTCATTCAAAAAAGCGCGCGACCGCGCAAGGGTTGCCCTCCGGAGAATATCGCGACGGCGGCGGCGGCGGCCGGCGTAAAATAAAGGACGCGCTCTCTTCGCTTTACGGCTATTTATTATCAATTAGCGCGGTAGGAGGGCGAGTCGCGCCTGACGGAGATCCGTACCTCTCCAGCCAGATTATGATGAAGTTAATGGATATTTTTTGCCTGCGTCTTTCTGCGGGAGCTTTCCCTCCCTCCCTCCCTCTCTCTCTCTCTCTCTCTCTCTCTCTCTCTCTCTCTCATTGTCCCCTGTGCCGGCCCTAAATCCCTATTCGATCACTCTTTCACCATGTATTTTTGTTCATGCTTCTTTCGCCATTTTATGGTCTTCATTTCCTTTTGAAAATGAAATCGTCCTCTCGCCGTCGCGTAAAGCCAGGCGGGGCGAGGCGCGACGATATGAAGCGGCCGTTCGATCCGCGCGGTGACGAGAGAGCATGTGTCTTCGCACCTGGGTGTGGATCTTGGCCGCGACACTATTGCCTGCTCTTTGCTTCGTTGCCGCGTGTGGGTGTTCCGAGATACGATAATGCTCGATCATCGTTCGCGAGGCGAGTGCAGCCTGCAGCTGCAACCGAGTGCGTCCGGCTTACACGCTACTCGATCCGCAACACGCGCGGACACCTGCGACGAGACTCTCGACACACGCGTGTACGCGAGTGTGTGTGCGCGCGGACAATAGAGCGGTCAAAGGTCGCAGAAAATCATACACTGAAAAAAATGGAGACGAGATCGAGAGGGGGGATTGCGTTCCGCGTCGTGAAAAATTACCCCGGGCATGAGCGCGCTTATGTATCTTGACGCGTGTGTGTGTGTGTGTGTGTGTGTGTGTGTGTATAGCGGAAATTGAATTTCGTTGAATATTTACGCGTCACGCGGTCTTATGATAAATAAGACGTGCGTGACGAAGATGCAAGTCACAGAGAGAATCTTAAGTCACAAATTTTATTTTCACCCGATGAGGTAATCGCAGCAGGCAGTTCTCTCCTTGCAGGGTATTCTCCTTGTTTTCGTTTCAAACACTCACCGCGTGCCGTGGAGCGTGTATTGTTACGCTGATAATTACGGTGTTATCTATTCGCGAGAAATAGACGAGACCGGAGGGAGCTGGTCGCGGCCACGTAATATCGTTAGAATTTGCCAAAGATTTCTGCTTTCACGTTTGAAATATCACACGTGACACCTTTTGTAATTTCGCACTGCACAGTTGCATAATGAACTCTCTCTCTCTCTCTCTTTCGCGTCGAGGTCCCACAGTGAAAAAAACCAAGTCTCGCGGCGGGCAAATGCATTATACACCGCGATTCGGTTCGTTCTCGTCGCGTATTCGTTCAGCAAAAAGTGAACAAAAAGGAGGAGAAAGAGGAGGAAAAGCCGAAGACGAAGCGCAACGTGATTTCGATGAGCGGCGAATGGGCAAAAACACCGAGGGGCGATCAGCGGATGAAGTAAGCGGATTTCGTCGCGTCCCAAGACGACGTAGCGCGCGAATAACTAAATACGAGAACTCGTCGACACGGCGGATTAACGGAGACGAAACGACGAAAAATAAAGCGCGACCTGCGAGAGAGGGGCAATCTTTTATTGTTTTTACTATCGATATCGACCCGAAGTCGTTCGTCAGCTCGTCCGGGATAATCAACTCAGTCTCAGAGCCTCGACCGGCCTCAGGGTTACGTCGAGATGACGGCCGGTGAATGAACACGAGTGTTTGATTGATTGATTTCGACGTCGCGCTCTTCGCCGATGCGATAATATGAGCCGTTAAGAGAAGTCAATGGACTTCGACCTCGTCCGAAGACATGTAACGGCTCATAGGTCAAACGGCAAGGGATAAGTCGCGAAACGATACGAGTTTAGGCGCGGGTCTTGCTCTTGCCGCGCGAACAATGAGCGCCATTCTCGATTAGCGTCTTCAGCTTCGAGGAGGGCAAGAGATACGCTCGAACGTTGATCGGGACGTTAATCAACCGTATCAAGACGACCGCTTGTTCCGCGCGCGTGCACGCGTAGGAAAATCACGAAGCGCTCCGCGGGATTCCCGTTGTCTGTTTATGCAATTTGTTTATGCAATCTTGTCTCTGCGACTACGACGAGAGAGAGAGAGAGAGAGAGAGAGAGAGAGAGAGAGAGAGAGAAAAAAAAGAGAAAAGATTGTTTTCGCGCTCGGCGCGAGCGGTGTCGCGCTTTCGCGATCAATAATTCCGAGACTTCTCCGCTGTCGCGGCTTGAATATCTGCCGACGCCTCCGGCACCGATACGGTCGCGACGCGCGAATACTGCAAACCGGAAATAGCTGGTAATTGGGCTCTCTGACTGCCGACTGTGACTGCTGTTGCAATTGCGTCACGCCTAACTGTACAACTAGCCGACCTTACCACCTAGTCGTTGAAAAGAGCGCGACTTTAACGGGCGACCGAGCGGTAGGATTACACCCGCGCCCACGTACGAACGCTTTTCGGAGTATCGGTCGTGTGCGTGTACGCGCATATATACGTACACGCAAGCATTGCGGCAACGCGACACTCCTGCAACTCGAGCCTGCGAAACCGCATAAGACACCGCGCGGTGATTAACCGACTTGACTCGGCTGTCGTGCACGCGCAGCCTCGAGCAGCCTCAAGCAGCGGCATTTATTATTTTCAACCGCGGCCGCACACTTGCGGAACGCGCGCCGGCGACGAAATCGCCGCTTTTTCTCATCGTTTTCCTGCCGTTTATACGCTTACAGGTACGCTTGACTGCACTTGAAAAGATCGAGTAATCGACTGATTAATCGGAAAAACATACAAACGGTACGGCGGATAATTCGCGATGCGTATGCGAAGAGCTCGCTCGAGGAGACGCGCTTGAGCGGATAGAATTTTGAGAGACGGCGGCAGAATCTGCCGCGGACAAGGCGGGAAGTCGCTCCGTTCCACGGAGTGGTGGAGCCCTCGTCCGCTTGGAAATCGATATGAAAGCTACCACTTGATGAGCTGCAAGCCTGTTGCTCGCACGGCGTGCACCATCCATCCTGTCGGGCTCGACGAGCTCGGCTGCATTTGCCATCACGACAATAGACAGTTACGAATGTTATTGTTAGGTCGGAATCCGCGCGGAGTCTCGTCGATCTCGCGAGTTAAGCGGGCTGGACGAGAACGTTGTTGGACGTAACGGAGCTTTCGCGCCGTCGGACGTCGTCGTGGTCTCGTATGAAGAATAATGATACGCGCGCCGTGCGCGAGCGATCATCGACATAAAGGCCCACCACTGCCTCTACTCTTGGGAAAATAAGTGATAGATAATAATTCGCTCCGCCGCGCCGGTACCGCGCGAGGTGAGAGTTTGCTTCTTTCCCGCCGGTGAATCCTCGGACGATCGTTACTCTTCGATTAGGCGACACGGCCGTGTCGGGACCGCGTCAGTCCTCGATACCTCGGCATTAATCCCGACGTGCTGATAATCACGACGATGGAATCGCGGTTGATCAGCGCGACCGAGCGATTCGCGAATATCAGATACTCGGCCGGGGCGCCGCTTCTACGGAGGTAGCGAACGAAGAAGCGTACTCTAATTTCATTGCTTCTTGCCCGACGCGTTGATCGTCCGTTGATTTGAAATGAGCGTGAGCTATTATTACCGTCATCGACCCCCGCCGTCGATTTTCTATCGCAGCCTAACGCGATCGAACATTTACAGCAATTAGCATTAGGACGGATTCTCGTGACGTTGTTAATCCATTAGCTCAATCTGATTAACCACCCAATCACACCAATATGTGTGAACAATTCGCCAAGTACGGCGGTAGGAGGCTTCCTCCCGCTGGTGATCGATTCATATAATAGAATAGATTTCAGGTATTCTTTTAGATTTGTAGTCTCTAAGATTTTCGCAGACGATGCTCGTCCGCTTCGTTATCTCTTGCTCCGTTCAAAAAGTCAGAAGTTTCGAAACATTCGCGTAATTTCACCAAGTTCCGAACCTTGGAACTGTGAGCGCAAATCCGGTTGCGATATGCAGCTTAGCGTCGCGCTCAGTCGTTCTTTTTCTCTCGGTTCTCCGGCCGGAAACGAACCGATGGCTATGCTCTTTAATACGGACCTTCGGGCGCTCGGAAATCAATACCAACGGTTGTGTAATGGACAATTGCGTCCTAGGGACGAATGTTTCCCGCGCCGATTCGAGGAGCGATTTTCTTCCGGAGAATGCGTATTCGCGCTACGCCGAGGATCGCCGCAGTTGCAGCGATCGGTAGAGGGTCGCCGCGAGCGCGGCAACGAAATGACCGCATTGTTAAACGAAAACGCACGAATGTAAATTATCGAGGCCATTATCTAATTAGGCGGACCGGCGGAACACAACGACGCTGTACATCAATGTTTGCCGGCGTACAGAGGAAGCTAAACAGCGAGAATGCATTCTGCTCGCGGGAATCCGAAGCCAGGTATTCGACGCTGCGCGAGTGGCGAGAGGCCACTCGGTAGCCACCGGTGATTAAAGCCGCGGGCAAGACCAGCTTATATTAACCTTCGTCATTGGCGAAGGAGACTGACATATAATGAGCTATTTCGCCGCGGACGCAAGCAGATGCTCGCTACCCAGTATCTCAATTATACGTCGATACCTACTCCAATTTCGACCTCTGTTTCGAATTCCGTACGTTGCACGCTAATGACTGAGTCTCCCAAAGCCCCCTATGTCAAATATGACTTATGCTTCCTTCAGTCCATTCCATCGAGTCTCCGTCGTCGGTTGTCCGTCCGTCGGTTATCAAACAACTCGAGGCAATCAAATTACAATCAGTGGATACCCTCCCGTAGGGACGATTTAATCCGAAATAGTCGCGGAGGAATGCTCGGCCGACGTCCGGGCCGGGCAAGAGCGAGTGATATTGTTCTCAAAGAGTGCGTCATGCAGCGAATTGAAATGTCGTTTACGAAACAAATCGCCGAATAGCATGCGGCCGCCATAATCGAGAACTTCCCGAAGCTCCCGTATAGCGCGCGAATCTTAAGCATCGTCATTAAGCATTACGCAGACACTGTCCTGTGTGGTGTCTGTCTCACTGGCAGAGTCGTAGTATATTCTCCGCACAGCGAGCATCCGCCCTTCTTACACGCTCTCGCGACCGGCCGAGCGACTTTATCGATTTCGGAGCAGGCCGAAATTGCATCGCGGGAAATCAGAATTGTGCCGTACGACGACAATTACATACAAGACGAAGATTGATACACTTGCGAGAGACGTCGAATATGGCTGGCGCGCGCGCGCGTTCGCCATCGGCGGAGAGAGATTTAATGGACCGCGTGGAGCGTGTCGTCTGTCGAGCCGAGAGCGTCCGGCGGCTCTTGAGAAAGAAGTTACAATAGAAAAGCAGCAGGGCCCGTCGGAGGACGAGCGTGAAACGCGACGGTGTGACGGTCTCTCACGGTGGATAGACCGACCGCGCGCGCGTCATTACACAACGCGCCGCTCCGCGCCGCGTTGGAACAGATGTTCGCGCGTCATCGCCGCGCCGATTGAACCGGGACGAACTCGCGAACCCGCGACACGCTCCGCTACCCGCGCGAGATTGGCAAAACGGTCATTTCGCACGCGCGCGCTCGTAATCGAGGCGAAATGAAGCGAAGTGACGGTTATTAACGGATTTATCCGTCGAATCATCCGAGTTAGCGAGATCCATTCTCTCGTTTGGCTATTACCTCGCAGGCCCTCTTATCTGATTATATTAAAAAAGGAGATATTATATATATTAGAAAAGAGAGATGGAGGTAGACTCACCCGACCGATGACGCTGGCCAAATCTCGCGCGCTCTTCGCGCTCCGCAATTGATCGCCGCGGTACTCCTGGTATCTAATCGTTACCTCGTCGTCGGTCAAAGCGCCGCTGCTGCCGCTTCTCGTGCTCTTCTTGCCCTTCTCCTCCTTGGCCTTCTTCTCCTTCTTGCTGAACAGCTGCTTCACCTTGCTCATGGTGCCGCTCTTCTTCGCCGCCTTCTTCTCGTATTTCTTGTCGGCGCCGGAAGGCGGCTTCGCGGTGACCAGCGGCTGCTTAGTCGCGTCGTACTTCTGCTGCTCGGACGGCGTTAGGTTCATGTTGCGATCGGTGTGCCGTCGTTCATGTTTAATGAACTGCCGACTGACGAAGCCCTCGTCCTCGGACTCGAGCTGCTCGCGCCTGTCGACCTCCTGCGAGTCCCGTCTGTAATCGTTCTCGATCCCGGAATCGGCCAGTCGATCCTTCCGGTCGGGGTCGCTCAGGCGAGTCTCTCGGTGACGACGCTCGACGTGGCTTCGTACTTCCTGTCGCGCGTGTCGCGACTTACCCTCGTGGTGATAAGCGCGAGGCGGTCTCGTCGGGCTCTCGTCGAACGTCTCTAAGCGGCTGACCGAAGTCATCTTGCCGCGCGGGCTGTCCGAGTCGTCGAAGTAGTCGAGCCTCGTGCGCGATCGTCGGAGCGGTTTCTTCGGGTCCTCCTTAGCCTCGAGCTTAGCGCGGTGCTGCTCCTTGCGCATGGTGCGCGAGCCCTCGTCGTAGCGCGCCTCGCAGCGGATCGAGTCCCTGGCGGTGGTGTCGGAGTCGTATCGGCTGGAGTTGTAGCCGCCGGCGGTGCGGTCGGTGCGTATCCGCGGCGGCGAGCTGTCGTAGTCGTCGTGGTGGATCGGATGCTTACCGTTGCTGCACCTCTGCTGCGTGGTGCGCGTGGTCTCCTTGTTGCGGTATTTGGACTCCAGCTGGCTGCTCGTCATCTGCGAGATGTCGGTGTCGTAGTCGTCGTTCGGGCCCTCGCGCAGGCTGTCCAGGTGACGCTTGGTGAACGGCGACCTCTCCCTGCGGCCGTTCGTCATCGTCGGGCTGTCCAGCAGCGACGGGCGCCTCATGTCGCGAGCATTGACGTAGTCCGCGTGCACGCTGCTCAGGTTCTCGTGCGACCTCGTGGTGTACTCGCTCCTGAGCGCGCGAACTCGAGCGTTCTCTCGTGCGACCTCGTCCAGCCGTTGCGTCGACTTGCTGATGCCGCGTATCGACTCGAAGTTCCTCTTGCTCGTCTTCGGTAGGTAGATCTCCTCGTGTTTGTCAACCGGCCGGCCGCTTTCGCGGTCGCGATCGCGACCGCTGTCATAACCGCGGTTACAAACACGGTCGTGATCGCGGTCTCGACCGGGAAAGTCGTCGCTCTTGGAGAAGTTGCGTTCGTTGAGCTTCTTGGCGATGATCGGCGACGACAGCTCGTCGTCTTCGTTCTGCCGCGAACCGCCGCGGAAGTGGTGACTCGCCGCCGCCGTCGTCGTCGTCGTCGTCGTCGTCGTTGTCGTCGCGGCGGAGTCTCTCTCCTCGGCCAGATAATGCGACAGCTTGTAAGGGCTGCTGCCGCCGCTGCTTTGAAACCTGCTGTCGTCCTGCTGCGGGCTGGTCCTGCTGCCGCGCTCGCTGACGAACTGAGGCTTGAAACTGTCGGTGTAGCCCTCGTGCGTTCTCGTCTCTACGATGTACTTGTCGCCGTACTTGTCCGTCCTGGTCTCCACCGTGTAGCCGTCCCGCGGCCTCGGGCCGTCGAGGTAGCAGCCGTCGCTCGGGATCTTGTTGGTGATCTTTTTCTCGTAGCCGTAGACCTTGCCGTTGTCCTCGTGTATCTCCTTCTCGAAGATGTACTTCTCGCCGTTGCTGTTGGTGCGCGTCTCCGTGATGTAAGTGTCCGTGTAGCGTTTCGGAGACGCGATCCGGCTCGGCGTCACCGGCGACGGCACGATCGGCTTGTCGATGATCTCATGCTCGGACTTCTTCACCGGCACGTTCGCGCAGTTGCTCTTGGCGGCGAACATCTCGTCAGCCAGCAGTCTGGACTTGATCCTGGACTCCAAGAGGTCTCGCCGAGCGCTCAGCTCGGACGTCTTGTTGGAGATCCCGCTGTCGTTCCGCCTCGACGACGGCAGCAGCAGCTCCGCGCTGTCCCGCCTGCGGGAATCCATGCCGTCGGCCCTGCCGCGGCCGACGGAGGTGTCCACGAACACCGTCGAGGTGTACTTGCTGCTCGCGTCTGGACGCTGCTTGTCGTGGAAACGCCTGTCGATCTCGTCGAACTCGTGGCCGCGTCTCTTGCTCGCCTCGTTGCTCGTCCTGCCGGCGAGGTCCGTCGCGGCGAAGGCCGTCGCGAAGGACTCGTCGCGCTTGCCGAACGGGCCGAAGCTCTGCCGCTCCTCGTCGCCGTAGCGCGACTTGAAGCTGTTGATCTCGTTGTTGCGACGCAGGTCGCTGCTGTACGACGAGCTGTAGTCCGTCCTGCGGTACTCCTTCTCCGCGGGGCTGTTCTCGCGCGACGAGTCCTTACGCTCGAGGCCGAGGCCTTCGTCGCTGTCCGAGTGACTCCTCTGGGCCTTCTTCTTGTCCGGCTGCACCTGAGCGTAGATGACGTTGCTCTGCACCGCCGGCGGCGGTGAGCCGCACGAGTCGTTCGGTCTCGTGTAGGAGAACGGTCGGTTGTTGTTGTGCCCGAAACCCGGCGACGGCGACACCATGGTCCTCGTCAGCTGCGGCGGCGGCGACCGGTCGTTCGACAATCGATGTATCATCTTGTGGATGGTCGACTGCTCGTCGCGTTGCTGAAAATCGTATCGGCTGCTGTGCAGCATGCTACTCGCGCCAGCCGTCGCTGCTCCGTCCGCTTGGTCCGTCTCGCGGACTCTCGGAGATTCCTTCGTCGGCGAAGGAGTACGGCTGGTCACCGCGATCGTCTTCCGATCGGCCTCCTCCTCCTCCTCCTCCTCCTCCTCCTCCTCCTCCTCCTCCTCCTCCTCCTCCTCCTCTTCCTCCTCCTCCTCCTCCTCCTCCTCCTCCTCCTCCTTCTTTTTCTTCTTCTTCTTCTTCTTCTCTTCTTTCTCCTCCCCCTCGTCCCGCTGCTCGTGATGGCGATCGTCTTCGTCGTCTCTGCCTTCCACGCGTATGCGATGCTCGATCACCTTGGCCGCGCCGCCGGGCGACGGTACGCCGCCGGTAGGCCTCTCGTCGGCGGTCCGCGCCTCCGGGCTCCGTGACTCCTCGACGACGACCGCTATCAGCTGCTCGTCCTCGGCATCGATCGCGCTCGCGAGCTCATCCGCCTCGGCTTCTTGCTTCGGCTTCTTCGGCTCCGGTCGATTGTTGCTGTTGCTGTTGTTGTTGTTGTTGTTGTTGTTGTTGTTGTTGTTGTTCTCGTTGTAGGCGCGATCCGCGCTCGAGCCGCCGACGCCAAAGTGGAACGGCTGCTGGTCGACGTGCGACGGGGACGCCTCGATTATCGGCGACAATTGCTTCCTCGCGCGGCTCGCGCTCAGGTGGGAACCGTCGCTCTCGCTGCCGCTTCGTTTGCGCTGCACGCGCGTCCACGTGCCGGCGTCGCTCGCGCTACGGCCTACCGGCCGACGGCGCCGCTCCAACTTCGGCGAGAAAAAGCGCGCGAGCGAGCCCTTCAGCTTCTTAGCGCCGGCATCGCTGACGCTCCTCTCCAGCGGCTTCTTCTTCGTGCGCGGACTGCCGTTGCCGCTCAGCTCCGCGCTCGTCGTCGTCGTCGTCGTCGTCGCCGTCGCCGTCGCCGTCGCCGTCGTCGCGCCGATCTCCTCGCTTCCGCGGCGCCTTACATCGAGCGGCAGTTCCGGCCGTTTTTTCTTACGTCGCGCCGGCAAAGTGCTGAAGCGGCCGGGCAGCCGTCGATTGTCGCTGTGCGCCACGCACTGAAGGCTGCCTGCTTGCTGTAGGACCAGGGCCGCTTCTTGCGCGAGGTCCTCCTTACTCCGTGCGGTGATGCTCTCCTTGTGGACCGGGGTGACGATCAGCCTGCCTTCTCCATCGCTGGCGAGAGCCGCGGTAACGCGCGGTGCACCGCGTCCTGCAACACACGGAGCAAACCGTGTTTTCAGGCATAATATCAAGTCGCATGTCGCAATGCCAAATCGAGGGCTCGTTGTATTTTTTTCCCACGCTGAAATCGGCCTCGCACGCACTCGCACGATTCGTCATCTTTTTTTCGCGCGGGCGGTTGTCTTACGCAAGGAGAAAGCAACGACCATGGATGTTTCCTACGCTGAGTTATCGGGAATTTCAACGCGCCTTACGCGGTATCGCTAATCGACGGCAGAGAGCTTAGGTGGATGAGAATTAATTCGTTATAAAGTCCCGTCGCTCGTCATCGTCGGTATCACCGTCGCCGTCGGCTGCCCGAGTCACAATAACTTCTCGGGCGCATAAAAGCAACAAGTAATCCCTTCCTCGCCTACATTCCTGCCGTTCGTACTCCCTCCCGTGCGCGGTCTATTATATTGCGCCGTAAAAGCAGCGATGCACTCCAACGCGTCATCGTTCGGATGTCAAGTGCCTAGATTCACTGTTCATTGTTACGCACACACGAATTAACAAACTGCAAGACCAAGACTTTCGCGAAGCTGCAAAAGGACGAAAGGACCGGAGATGATGATACGGTGAGAAATGAGCGGTGAGCGTCGGTGAACAGCGTCGTGTCGAGACCGACACGATCGACCGACACTGTCGTTACAGTGAGCCGAAATTGCCGAGATAATACGGTCGCGGTTGTAAATAATAATGTTAACGAGACGAGCGGGTATCGTTGATGCATCATTCCACTAAAGTATCACCAAGTGCCACGCCCTGTCGCGGACCGCGCACTCCAAGTCCAAGTCGCGTGTCACTTCGGAACACGAAGAAAAATTTGCGAATGTGTAGAATGTGCTTAGAGATTGTGCTAAGTACTCACGTCCCATAATCGATGACAGGAGAGAAAGAGCCGAGGAGATATGTCTGCGGCACCGCAGGCGCGTTGAGATGATCGATCACATCGCGGTCACCCGACACGATCCAAGTGAATATAAGTAAGGTGGCCGAAATTAAATAACCGCACATCGTAAATAACAACGTTGTCGGAACGAACGGACATCGTTAAAATACCATATCGTAGTACATTGAGTCGCGCACTGTGATGGAAGTTACGTGCTTCCGGAAAATCTGCGTGTTAAAATTGGGTGGGGCACCCATGTTCCGTCATCGATGACGCAAGAGGAACACCCCAGATATCCGCGACTCCGAGAAAATCGACGAGTTCAAAAAATTCAGAGTTTTTTTCAAACGTAATATTAACAATGTTAAACATTTACGCGTCGACATTTACGATTTAAACTTTATCTTTGCAAATTTATAAAAAATGGAACATGGTTGAGTTATTGATGTAAACGCGTACGCGATCAATATACAAGATACGGCGCTCCTACAGTACCCCTACCTGACCAGGTACTGTGTAGGCGGTCCAAGTAGCAGCGCTTCAGGGGTAGTCGCGAGGGGTAGTCGAGCGCGTGGGAAACTCGGCCGAAGGGATAGCCCCCACTGTGTTCCGAAGGGGAGGCAGCAAGGCAGGAGAATAGGGGAGGCAGTAAAGTAGGAGAATAGGGGAGGTAGCGAGGTAGGAGAATAGGGGAGGCAGTAAAGTAGGAGAATAGGGGAGGCAGTAAAGTAGGAGAATAGGGGAGGTAGCGAGGTAGGAGAATAGGGGAGGCAGTAAAGTAGGAGCACAGGGGAAGCGATCCGAGTGGGAATTCGAAGGGAGGACAGCGCTGGAGGAGTTCAGGGGTATCAGGGCTGGTAGGAGAACAGGGGTAAGCTCTCGACCCAACCACCCTGTCACCCACCCATCCACCCACGACCTGGGCACCCGCCGCTGCCGTATTGTATCCCTCGATCTCGTATCACCCCTCGAGCTCGTTACACCCATCATCGCCCAACAACTGTCCGGATGTCCGGGCGTATCCTCTGATATGTCCTACTTCTTATTATTGATCGCGTACGCTATTGCGTAATATTGTTAAAATATAAAACATACCTTGTCGAACTGAAAAATGAAAGAAACACGTACACGCGTAACACGTATTGTATTATTTTTATAAGTATGTCGAAGGAACCAGCGACATGCGTTATTCTGTAATCTTTATTATAACAACCATGGATGAAAATTATTTTTCGAGTAGAGTGTTCAACGTCAGTTAGTATTGATCGTTGTCCGATGTCTTCCCGCCCTCTCTCTCTCTCTCTCTCTCTCTCTCTCTCTCTCTGTCTCTCTCTATCATGCCGGGAAAATAAATTTCCGGGAGAAAGATCCGGGTTACGAGAGGATCCGCGAAAAAAAGCCCTCGTGACATATCTTCGAACTTTTAGAAAACCCCATCAACGAGTGAGCGCGGATATTAGATAGGAAGAAAATAACGAGTTTGCGTCTCCGAAGGCATGAGTCCATAATCCATGACGACGCCATTTCGAGAGCGCGCGTGACGCGGAGAAGTTATATTAACATCATACATTATATTAACATTAAAGCGACGAGGGTCGGATAAGTAGTTGTAGCGAGAAGAAGGAAAGATCTATTAAATCGTCCTTCAGGCGGTTATCTGCAGCTAGTAATAACGCGCTCCCCTCAAAATCATGCGTCAAGAGGGATCTCAAAGGGCGATTCGTTTGTACACTGAATAAGTAAATAACAAATACATGAAAGCCAGAGATGAAAGACATATGATGGGCAATGGGCGAGCGGTTCAGTATTAACCTCCATTATTGCGGCAAAAAAGATCCTCCATTATTAAATACAGTGCGCAATTCGCGAACGTCCTATTTGCTCGCGAATTATTAAAATGCTTTGATGGCCGCACATCGTATATTGCGTCGACTGTCATTTGCCGCCAGCCATAACTCGCGTGAGTCCTACTCTTTAATATCGGCATTTCTTGCTTAATTTTCCACGGTATTCTATGAAAAACTGCGCCGAATATATCTTTATAATTTAAATTTTACCATATAATCTCAACTTAAACAATAAATTTTATCTTATTAAATACGTATATTGTACAAATTTTGTACTGTGAATTGCCGCGATTAAATCGTCTCGAGGGTCCGCCCAGCGGAGTTTTAATTCGCGCTTCTGAATCTCAGCAGACATTCCGCGGTATTTGCACGACGGTTTTATTAATATTGAATCTGCAGAAGGAACCGAACTTATTACAATTTCTGTCGCGGGTCCTCTCGTAACCCGGATCTTTCTCCCGGAAATTTATTTTGCCGGCATGATAGAGAGAGAGAGAGAGAGAGAGAGAGAGAGAGGGCGGGAAGACATCGAACAACGAGAAATTTTCCATGTACGGAAATTCGTTCGACGCAGATGTACTTTGTTATCCTTTATTGCCACGCTCTTGTATCTCAATCACCAGGAGCCACGTCGCTTCTATGTGCGATAGAATAAAATTACGCACGCACGACGTCAATAGCAGGCGACAGAGTGAAATCACACGACAGCGGTTGGTAACCGATGGGTTCGCGAAATCACGTATACGTGACAGCAGCTGCCAAAATGTTCAGAGAGATAAGTGATTGGCGCGTATCGATTCTTTCTAATTCCCCAATATTATGCTCGTACGAATAAACAAACAGACAGCAGGTGAGAAATTTCATTATTATATGCACGAAATGTGTTCGTGCATATTTGAATATAAATAGCGCGATTGGGGCAAATTATCTACGCGAGACGGTTTATTAATAATAAATTCCCGTATTGATTTGTCGATGGATACATTTGCGAAATAGACAAGCAAGGGATGGAAAATACGCTTGCGTAAAGTATGCCCCATTAGTAGTCATTCTATTTGCTCGTCATACATTTTACTAAAAACGACATAGGTCGTATAGGCAGGTTGATTGTTTCGTACACCGAAGGTAAACACCGAGGAAATACGCATTCCCTTCCTTAAACAAATATGGAATAATGAATTCAAACACGGACGCGAGCGGAACACAATCTCGCATCTCATCAGATGCTTTATCAAGAACGAAAAACATGCAGGCGGTGTAAAAGTAAATCTCATTCGTCGAATAAATAATCAACGTACGGTAAACAAGCGCGATTTCTATTACGAGAACATATATATGTATATACGTATCTCACGGAACTTTTAAAATGCTCGATCTGTTAGCGGGCGAGTTTATTTGAAAGCTTCATTATAAGGCGGTAACATATTTATATGAAACGAGGATGTATATGCCGCTGACAAAAGCACGATCGCGCACGGAGCGCCCGCGCGCGCGAATATTTGGACATTAAAACACTTCATTTTCCTTCTCACCACAAACAAGCGTTGAAGCGGTAATGGATTTTAAGATTGCTGACAGTCAAATTAAATAGATGGGTTTTTCGATGAGTCTTCGATATTGCATGTTTGTCTGCATAACGTATATTCCATGGCAATTTCTATATTAATTATTCCTTCGTCTCTTTTCCTTTCTTTCTCCCCCTTTCTATCTCGCCCTCTCGCGTTTGCTCAGCGGACTTAGATGTAGATCAAAGGGTCGTCTCGAACGTCCGCCTGGAGTTTTAATTCGCGCTTCTGAATCTCAGCAAGTACTCCGCGATATTTACACGACGGTTTTATTAATACTGAATCTGCAGAAGGAACAGGACTTATTACATGAGAAATTTTCCACGTATGAAAAAACGTCCGACGCAAACGTTCGTTCTTTGCAATCCTTTGCCGCCATGCTCTTGCATCTCATAAACCCTGAGCCTCATCACTCTTGTGTGCGAAAGAATATTATATTCCTGCCTGGGACGGTCTATACGAAATTTGCGCAGTTGAATCTCAGCAAACGCTGAGAAATAAATCGTCCTTATACCGTACACCATAACGTAGCTATCTTCAAAAATCCTTAAATAAAAACATATTTTCTCATTTACACAAAGTACTTAATATTTGTCCAGCTTTTGACTGGTCTCGGCCCACTGTGCGCCGGCGAGACGAGCCTCTCTCCGCGCGGTCACCTGTGCATCTCGAGCTCTGTCGTCAACGAGATGCAACGAGGTGGTCGGTCGATACTGATTGATGCTCTATCGTCAGGTAGACGGTAATTTAATTGTCGCGAATGCATTAGCGCAAAAATGTTGCGCCGAGAAAACGCGTACGCACGATGAATTTATGATAGGATTGAGCGAGCCGCGTTGCACACACACACACACACACACACACACACACGCCACGTGTATTATTTTAGTATCGCATGATCAGTTATCGCTCCTATTCCCGCTATAAGTTCCAGATCTTTTGATCTCCAGATTATAGTCGGGTTTTATTGATCCGGAGAATGTCGGTGCATTTTCTTGAAATTTCCGACGTAAAACACGTAGCCTCGCGCTTTTGCACGTCTCAGAGAGCTTACACTCTGTATTCCTACATATCGACAACGTCGGAGCGCTGTTGATCCGCGAGCTGCACACGTTAATTATATCGTCCACCTGCGAGGGAAAGAGCCGCGTCGGGCACGCACAGAGGGGAGTCATATTTCATGCTCGCACGCCATTAGCAAATTCATACTCTTTGATTATTCACAGCTTGATTACACGTGACAGCTTGATAATACGGCTTTTCTCGTGTTTCAGAGGGATATTATTTAACAAAGCGATAATCCGCGGTGCGCCTCAACCGCGTTTCGAGCACCTAATACTGTTATCACGGACATTATTTCATTTCGAGGGCGGAATTTTGTGTACTTTGTGAATTAACAATAAGACGAAGGTAATAACGAAAAAGTCGCCAACAAAGTAAATACGAAGGTAATAAATGTGTTACCGTACGAGTTGGAGAAAACGCGAACTCCCTTATTGCGTAACAGAATAATAAATTCAGTAACGTAATCACGAAGTGATTACTCCCCCGGTCATACTGAATGAAGGCCGGGGAATAGTTATTTTCGCCGGCGGACACGTGATTTAATTAATGATAAAATGGCGCATTAGATTATTGTTTATTGTTAAACCGTACATACGTAAGCGTGTACGTGCACGTTAGTACGCGCGCGCGTATATTGCTGAATTTTATTACCGTCCTGTAATAAAATTGAACGTCCGCTTTGCTCGTGAAGTTAAATGAATCTTTTAATAGGCATAAAATTATCGATCGGCTATCTCTTTCCCCGGCGTTCACCCTCTCCTTCTCTGCTCTCTCGCTTCTTCTTTTTTCACGCCGCTTTTTCAATCGCAGTCCTTGTACATGTGGCCCGAGAGGAGCTAAGACTCCGGAAATGATGGTTCTAATCCAACGCGCGCCGGCTCAACGCGTCCTGAGATCGGCCCTGAGTTAATTATTAATCGATACGCTAACGTGCTCGATCGTGCAAACGACGATTACGCACGGATCCCTGGAGCGATTCCGCGTTCAGTAAGATTCGCGAGTACCGCCGTATATACGTACAGCACGCCGCGAGACGTGAAAAAGAAGAGAAAATATAGATAAGTCTTATAAAAGTATACTCAATGTATCATATCGAACGCACGTAATTCGCGATATATTAAGCCCTGCCGTCGACGCTCGAAGGGACATATCCTCGAAAGGCAGAGCTCGCTCACCGATTATTGTGTAACAGGCCGGAATAGCCGCCGATTTTTTCTGCCTCTAACTCCTCCTCTCTCTTCCTCTCTGATCTCTCTTTCCTCTTCGCCAGATCCCACTCGCGAATCACCGGCTCATTTCAACGCGGGAACAATAATCCCGCTGCCAGGTAACAGAATAGGGTGAAATAAGCGGAAATTCAGTTACGAGAATGGATTCGTTGGCGCGGTGGAAAATATTTATTCAAACGTGCATTCGGTACGTGCGTACCGAAAGGGGGGCTTTAGTCATGCATAAATACGTTTAATCGCGACGAACGATAAGTCGCATACTAATAGCGACACGAGAGATAGCCACTTCGGGCCGGGCATCCACTCGAAGCCGTCGTTCGCGTGAGAACGAGCCGGCTGAGATGCTGTAGGCAAGGAAAAATAATTGTCGGAAATAAAGATGGCGCACGGATCAATTCGCGCGGCTCGCGTTGATCCGCTCCATCGCGAAAACAATAATCCGGCTGCCACGTAACAGAATTACAGGGCGAAACAAGAGATAATTTAGTTACGAGGAATGATATGTTCATCACCGCGGTCGGACATATTTATTCACGCGTACATTCAGGTGCGTACTAACGAGAGCTTTAGTCCTGTATAAATATACATTTCAGCGCGACGAACGATAAGTCGCATACTAATAGCGATACGATACGAGGGATGGCCGCTTCGGGCTGAACACCTGTACGAAGCCCATGTCATTCTCGCGAAGACGTCGAGCCGGCTGAGATATTGCTGTAGGTAAGGAAAAAGAATTGTCCGAAGTGAAGATAGCCCACGGATCAATTCGCGCGGATTGCGCTAATCCCCTCCGTCTCGATACAGCACGAAAGCAATAACCCTGCTGTCACGTAACAGAATAGGGCGAAACAAGCAACAATTCAGTTACGAGAAACGATATGTGCGTCACCGCGATCGGAAATATTTATTCAAACGTACATTCGGGTGCGTACTAACGAGCTTCTGTCCCGTATAAATACACGTTTAATCGCGACGAACGACACTCGCATACCAATAGCGATGCGAGAGATGGCCGCTTCGGGTCGTTCTCTCGCGAGGGCGTCGAGCCGGCAGAGATATTACTGTTGTTGCAGACGAGGAAAAAGGATTGCCGGAAATGAAAATAGCGCACGGGTCAGAGTTCTTACAGAGGATCACACGCTAATCTGCTCTGTCTCGAGGGCTTATTGCGAACGTATTAACTGCCCTTCGTGCGGCGCCGGCGGCGGTACGCCGTATCGTTGCCGCCGCGCGAATCGATACGAGAGTCGGCCTACGAAGGCGACTTCGACTTCGCAGCGGGACGGCGCGCAGCGACTTCGTTCCTTCTTTGAGACATGCCCGCGACTCACGCAAGTTTTCTCGTTAGCGAATCTTTTTGCGCCACGCTCGTAAACTCGCGCGACGTTACGCATTATCGGTTCGTTACTCCGTATTATTTCCCGCTAGTTTCGCATTTTCGCGCTGTCCTCTTTTTCTCCCTTCTTCACCCTCTCCCGCCCTTTCTCTCTCTCTCTCTCTCTCTCTCTCTCTCTCTCTCTCTCCAGCTCTTCCTCATGTTCTCCTGCTATCATTTAATTCCACGGCTTTTATTAACTATAGAACTTTGAACAAGCGAAAGCTAATTTCCGAAGATTGATCACCGACGACGAACGCGAACACCCGAGCGAGTAAACCACCAGGAAAAACCCGCAGCGTTGACACTGATGAATGATTTGAGTGCATGATGTCATAATTGCAAATACCTTGCAAGTGCATTCTCGCTGCCGTCGGACTATCGCTTGTGGATTGACGCGTTCCTCAAATCGCGTGAATTAATCTGCCAGCGAAAGACAAGCCGCAGGAACTCTCGTCGCGAAGGGAAACGACGAGTCCCGAGTTTATGTCGAACTCTCTCTTTCCCTGTCTCTGTCTCTCCCCTTTTTCTCTCTCTCTCTCTCTCTCTCTCTCTCTCTCTCTACCTCTCTCTCTCTCTCTCTCTACCTCTCTACCTCTGCCCCTCGATTCAATCTAAAGAGAGAATTTTCTCACCCTTTCTCTCCCTATCTCTTCCGTGACTTCTAATTGACCCTGCTGCATTAGTACGAGCATCCAGCGAGAGATCAATTGAAATTCTTTACGGCGAAAGTTCCGCCGGCGCGCTCGTTTCCGTAGCGGAGAGACGCGGCGGTGCGGCGGCGGCAGGAGGCAGAACTCGAGCGGATTTTTTGAGTCGCGGGGAGGGAGATCGCGTTAGGCGCGCGCGAACTAGCGGCGGATGTTCACGGTCGGGTCGCGCTAATTTGTATTCCCATAATCTGTACGTGTCTCACCTCTGTAACCTCTTCCTGCCCTGCCTTTACGTACGTAGAGGCCTCTCTTCCCTCTCCCCCCCCCCCTCCTGCGCCCCGTCTCAGGAGCAAGCGTCTCACAAAAGTGAGACGCCGGTGCGACCCCCACGTTCTCAACTCGAGATACCGGTCCGTCCGATATCCCGGCACTTCCTTGTTTCTGCCTCGAGTCGCTCGCGACCTTAGGGGCCGTCCGGCACGCAACCGATGAAGACAAAGATTCGAGAAGAACGTAATGCCGACGCGAGTGCGATACGAGGGGGAATATAAAAATATTCCGCGATGGTATCTGTAATGGGCTCGATCCGGGCTCGATATGGAGATAATTAGCGTCGAAAAATTCACTGACCTGAGAACGGACGAAAACCTTTACCTGCCGCTTTTAGCGTGTCTACGTGACCCAGCGTAATACTATAGCGGAAGCTCGCTTGAAATGTAATCGGTATAAATATTTACTTATATCCTCGTTTTCACGCGAACAGAGAATTTTATTGCCTGCAGAGGGATTTGTAACGAGGAATATATTCTGGATTAATTCATTATTCTTGCGTTTTATTCAAGGCTCCGAGGCTTACTGTTGCCGCAAAATTTACCGTGTTCCGTGCGGCGGAATAAATTTCTGCGCTGAAATTCTTTCCCGCTTTATTCCTGTATTGGAAAACGCGAGAAAATATGAAAATTTACACAGGGAAAATGTACACCTTTTCCGAGACGCGAAACCGACGGTTTACTCTTTACCGTTGAAAAACAGTCTCTTTGTTTTTCACATTTGGACGCACAGCCGCACTGACAAAATCAGATCATGCACACATGGCCGCGTTAAGATTATCAACGAACGTTGCAAGAAATAATCTCCGAAATCTCACGGTTTCCGTTCGGACATGTTGAACAAACAGCTCTCTGAAGCTATAGATTCTGTTATTATCACGTTTTGCGAGCCTTGCTTTGCATAACGGCAACCGTCTCTGTGTACTTACGTGTGAGAACACTAATTCGATACTGATTACATGCAGTGTTGCATCTCTTTCAGGGAGTGTTTATGTTACGCTGTTGACGATGGATTACTAAAGCAATATGTCCGATAGGAGATCTCCGTGCCTTTGGCTCAGGATGCATCCTTCGTACCTGCCTATGTGTTCAGCTCACTGTGACTCGATCGCGAAATCGTTGCGTTGCGATTGTGTTCGCACTCGATAATCTGTAGGTTTGAGTTTGCATTCGATAGTCTGTAGCTACGAGGAGAAATTGAGCTAATTTTGTGAGGAATTGAAAGCAGCTCTCGAATTGCCAGCTTGTCTAACAATCGGCTTGAACCGTTTAATTTCCTGGATATGGCGATACAGAGTCTTACGCATCGTGACACTCGAAATTGGCGAACAATTAACAATCGCGACTAAAAGGTCAGCGATTGGCTCTTTTTCTTCCCTCTGTCTCTCTCTCTCTCTCTCTCTCTCTCTCTCTCTCTCTCTCTCTCTCTCTCCCTCTCTCTCTCTCTCTCTCTCTCTCTCTCTCTCTCTCTCTCTCTGCTCATCTGTCTCTTCCCCGTGATCGGGTTCTGCAGGCAGTTAATTCCACAATGCGTGGTGGATCTCGTAGCAATTTCCGTGCCATGTCCATTAGGGCTCTAACGAAGTTCACGGCACGATCGCGGACCATATTACACTTCATTACACATACAGACGTGCGTGCACGCGCGCGTGCACCAACGTTGCTGCTGGCGGATTAAAGCCCTTCGGTTTCTGCGATCGCAGAGCACGCGACGGTCCAGGAAACGCCGGCAGGCGGGATAATACGGACGACACAAGAGGTCCTTAACAAGCTGGGACGAGGCATATACGCGAACATAGTGCTGCACCCAACTAGGCTGACCACTTGAGACCGCCCGCATTGACAGCGGGAAGAGAAAGGCGAACAGAGAGAAGAGGAAGCGAGAGTGAGACAACGAGACGGAGAAAGGGAAAGAGAGAGAGAGAGGCAAGGAACACGGGAAGAGAGAGAGAGAGAGAGAGAGAGAGAGAGAGAGAGAGGAGGGAATATTAAAAACATATGTCTCGCCAACAGGTTTTGGCGATTTGGACGTGAGATATTTCTTTCTTTTTTTTTTTGCGGAGGAGAGGATGCACTCTCTTCGTTTAGGACGCACTCTGCGATTGAGGTTGGACAGGTCGCGTACATTCGATTGACGAAAGAATCTCCGGACGCGCGCGTCGACTCTTCTCCGATAAATAAAAGGATTCCCCAATTTGCTTTCTTTTTCTCGATTTTAATCGACTGTGTAAGATAAAAGGGAATGTTAGATTTGGTGAAATAACTCCCCGGACATTAGACATATTCATTTGCGCGTTAGTCTTGAAAGGTTGAATCCGCAATGTAATACAGTTGAGTAGAGGAACAAAGCCGAGGGCATTAACCGCAAAATTTCGTGGCCATTACGGCAAAGACATGATACGGGGAAGGGTCCTTTGCTCTTCAAAGGATTGTTCGGCAAATAATTCCAACCCCCCATTAAGCTTGTCAAAACGATAGTCGTATTAACTCGCGTTTGAGTACATGACAAATGCACATCAATATTGATGTTGCGAAGTTCATATGGAGGATTACAGTTGAGCCGAGAATTTCGTAATTAATATATATTACTTCGCCTTATGTGTAATAACGATTAAGGGAAGCTACCCTTGTTTACTGGTGTATGTACAGCTCGTATTATCCCTTTTAATGAAACGAAGAAGATACCAATTCAATTAACTTAACGATACGAAACCGACAGGAACCCATCGATATTAATCAAGCGAAGTTGGCGAAGTGAGACAAATTATAGTAAATGAAAAATTCTTAGCCGATATAAATTACGCGACGTATATAATCGAGAAATAAATAGAAGACACGCATCGACATCAAGTGGGTGGAAAGACGCCGCGGGGTTGACGGGGGACGGGAAACCCAGGGGCTAGATATTCAATTAGCGTTGAAATTTTCAACGTATTAGGAAACAAAGGAGGATCCCCTCTATTATTCTAGGGTATATCGTGGTTGAACTGCGTGTTAGTGACGGGCTACCCTTTTAAACGTTCGGATAGGTAATTAGATTCCCACATGTCGATAAATTTAATTATCGTTGGAAGATGCCGTTGAGAAAAAGTGATATTGATCGACACGCAGGGAAACGGATCGTGGAAAGATCTCCTCCGTGGTCGGTCGCGACTCGCGCGTTAGAAACGTAACTGTCAATCGGTGGAAATCGTGGGAATATTCTTGCGAGCAGGTATAGTCCTCCGATACAGTACGGCGACCAGTGGTAGCAACGTCCGGCTAAAGTACGGTGATAAATTGGTGAATTTAATTATGCTCGCTCGGCTCTCGAGTCGATTATTGCGCGATTTCGCGGCGACTCGCACCGAGTGAAGTATACGTTTTTATTGCTCGCGTCGTCGGCGCAAAAAAAAAAGAACGGGACGGCTGAGGAGGAGGTTCGTCGACCTCCTCGTCCGATCGCGGCAATGATACTTGGACCTTGTCGTCTGTGTGTCCTCGGTGTGTCCCTTGAAATCTATAAGGAGGATCACACGAGGAAGAACATTTCCGTCGCTAATTAACGATTCGGACGCGCAAACGGACGGATCACCTCGTGTCACCTCGATATTCGGATCTCCCGAATCGATTATAATTTCAAACCGGATGGACACGTCGGACATTTGAATGTGTTGTGCTGTCGAGCGCGGACTCGCCGGTGATATAATCCAAGTCGCGAGATCGGTCAGGAGAAACGCAGAGGAGCAGTCACCCTCCCTCGGAATTTTCTCTTTGAGAAAAATCGCGAGCTCACGTACGTCGCAGGATCCTTCTCTCCGATATTTTACGCTCGCACGCACGCGCGGACGTATATAGCGTTATGTAACAACCCCGATATATGCAGCTGAGTGCTCGCGATCGTAAAGACTTAGGGTGCGTGCACATATTCCGACATAATAAAATAAAAGAAACTCCACGGTCGAGTTCTCGGGAGAGTTACTGCGGCTTAATAGTAGATAGTAGTCATTAATTTTTTCCTCACCGCGCTTCGGGAAAGGTGCGTTATATCACGTAAATATACATGACACATGAAATTTTTATTCCGCCGTCGATATTGCGGCTGGTTGCATGATTTTCATCGCCCGGCAAGTGCCCGGGACGGTAGGAAAGTTACGATAAGTCGGACATGGGGGAACACAAATATTGGTTTTTCACCCTCGGCCGACCACGTGTCGGACCATATCGAATATTCTTTTATTTGGGGCAAATACATTTAGAACTTGGGCCGAAGGGGAGCCAAAATCTAGCGATTCATATCGCAATCACGGCGAACGACACGACAAGCAGAAATGCTTATAATTTACGACGGTTCGTTACGTTCGGGCTTTACCCGACGGCTTTATTCCGCGTTTTGCCGCAACTCTTAGTGCGTGGCACATTAAGTTGCTTTCCTGAAATTGCTCATAAATAAGATAGAAGCGCCGCACCTCGAGATCTCGGCACGCCGCTTTTAGCGTATCTACGTGACCCAGAGTAATACCGCGCGCGTGGCCACGCGTCTCGTCGGCGACCTGGAGGCTTAATCGGTCGTGCGATTTCTTCCTTTCGTCCCGGTAATGAAGCTTAGTTCTCTCGACTTTAATTATAGCTCGACCATTTGGAGAGCGTAACACGAGACACGACATAATGATGAGTCGCAGCTGGGCGCGCGACGTCCCTCGACAAATCTGGAGGATATTTGTGTCCCCTCAGCGCGCTTAATCTTATAGATTACGGACAGACAGCGGAATATTACTCTTGATTAATTTCCAATAGAACTCAATCTCACAGCTTCTTCCCGGAGCGGCAAGCTTTCATGTTATTAACATTTTTAACGAAACCGTTGGCGAAGCTTCGGAATGGGGGATTGTGACACACGAATCAGTATCTGCGCTCTCTTCGCGCAGAGAATAAGAGAGAGAGAGAGAGAGAGAGAGAGAGAGAGAGAGAGAGAGAGAGAGAGAGAGATGGAATATTAACATAAATAATTAGAAGTGCGGTTGAGTCCTGCTGTAATACACACACACACAAAACCAATACCAATACAATCCCACATATCGCAGTGGAGTGAAACCGCGAGAGACAACGCGCGCCCTTCGAGAGACGACGCCGTCTTCCCGCGGACCTGAAGATGACGACAACTCGAGGACCTTCTCCTCGTCAAGGTCACGACGTTGCCGTCACCTTCAGCGGGGAAAACGCGAGATTCGCGAGACACGCGGAGTTGTCGTTAAGGTTACATGGTTACGTTATTTCAATTATGGATCAACCGTAAGCGCCGATTAATACCGCGGATAATTAATGCCATATTAGACAACACGAGAGCAAGGCGAGAAAACAGATCCGTAGCGCAACGAAGATTACTTCGTGCCGTTAGTGTGCGACGGGCTGATTAAGTAATGTTACACACACACACACCGACATCGAGGGCTCGTTGCGAGTTAGAGCGCACAAGTTACACACGGAGCGAATTACACGTGGAGCTCGGTGAAGATGATTCACGACGCTGCTTGACGCGCCACGACGTTCCGATCGATCGATTTCTCAGCCCTACGCATCGGCAGGAATCTGCGCGAGTCCTCGCACGGCTCCGCCGTCGCCGCCACGATTTTAACGCGCTCGCGACGAGATGCAATCGCGTCATATCGCGCTCGCCGGCGGAATTTCGCGCGACGGCCGGCATAATTTCCCAGTCGGCACGCTTCTCGGAAGCGGCGATCGCGTCGCCGAGGGACGAGATCTCGCGGAAGGCGAACGCGCGAGAAAGAGAGAGGCGAGGTGCAGAGAGAGAGAGAGAGAGAGAGAAGAGGGAAGCGGCCGCGAATAATTTCCACAATCTGGGATCGCTCTAGGGCAGGCCCGTAATTTTTTCTGAAACACAAGACATCGCGGCATCGCGAGGTAAAATCATTTTGCGCGATCTCTCTCTCTCTCTCTCTCTCTCTCTCTCTCTCTCTCTCTCAGGCTCTCCTCCTCCGCCGACTTGCTTCACACGCTCGCGCGCGAGTGTGTGAACGTGCTTTTACAACGGCGACGCGCATTAAATTCCGGACGCGTATGCTTATGCTTTTACGGCGAATCGTACCGGAAGATCATCCTCGCGGACGCATCGCCGCGTAAAATCTGCTTTTATCAGATTTTAATTCGGCAAACGGTACACGCGACCTTCGCCGGTGGATATGGATCGCGGTACTGTTAGGCCGCCAACGTTCAAAAGGGCTACTCCCACCGTAACACCGAGGACTCTTTTTACGTGTAGACTTTATCTGATTTTACGTTTCCGCGCATAGTCAATATTTTAGATATGCATCTAGGACCCCGACACGCGCAGAACTCGCGTGTGGAATCGACTTACGGCGAAATTTATCGCGTAAATTTGATCTGAGGGAAAAAGGATATGAAAAAAGTACAGAGGGCACGTCAACGTTTCGGCCGCGTTATCGAAACTTCCGAGGCTTTTAGTCGGCTGGTAAATTAGTCGAGGGATTCTCACACGGAACAAATACACGCCAAAAGAAGTCGCACGTGCGCGCCGAATCAATCGAACGAATCAAGCAGCGTCACGTTAATCTACCCCGATCTCGTTATATCCACATCGTCATAGCGTAATGTTATGTCGCTCCGCCGTAGAAAGTTATACGCATATGCAGGATATGTTCGCGGTTTGTATGGTGTGATTTTGCCTGGACTCACCGATCCTCTTCACATGGACGTCTCGATTGAAGGAGACGCTTCTTTCGGCGGGCTTCCACACGATGACGGAAGCCCCGGATATGACAGGGGCTATCAAATGCGTGCTCGGAGGGCTGCAGCCTTCTCCCTCTCTCAAAGAGTCTGAACGCTGTATCGTCAGCATCTTCCTTTCTCGTGTCTTTCGTTCTCGAATGTTCATGCCATATGTAATCTGCTTATATCGAAATGGATTCGCTCGTTTTGCCAGAGGGTTCGCTTTTTTTGTCGTGAGTTTTAGTTTTTATCAATCCCCTGACGCGCTCATGCGCGCTTGGATCTGAAATCTGAAGCTAAGCTCCCTCTCTCGCGTTTTCACCTCGTTTCCTCGCTTCTTCCCTTTGCTTACAGGAGAATACCCCAATTTCCGATCTGGAAGCCAAACAAAGCTGCTTTGTTTGTCCTTCTTAACGATCTCGTCTCTTTTTCTACGTCAAACAAAATATGTTCGTCCCGCTTGGATGACACGTGTCGGAATTATTGATTTGCGTTCGTTTATATAATTCGCGAGAGTAGACTCGTCAGATTTTCGCCGCTTTCGCGCAAGTTTCACGACGTTCAGTAAATAGAGTGCTTCGCCGATAATTGTCAAAGGGGAATATCGGATAGACGACGCTCGCGCGACTTTCATCGGCAATTTAACGAGATAATCTTCGCGAGTCAAGTCGATGTTAGTTTCAAAGGAATTCCATCGGACCCCGAATCACTACTCCGCTTCTCGAATAATTAGTCAACGAGGATCGTCTTTTGTCGCTTGTCGTACGAGAGATGTTCACGTTCGTCACTTCCGCACGCGAATGCTCTTCCCCTCTCTCTCTCTCTCTCTCTCTCTCTCTCTCTCTCTCTCTCTCTCTCTCTCTCTCTCTCTCTCTCTCTCTCTCTCTCTCTCTCTCTCTCTCTCTCTCTCGGTGAGTATGTGCGCGCGTGAACGCGCGAGAGAAAGAGGAGCGCGATAGCGATCGCGCGTTGCCGAAGATGATACGTCTATAGCAGCGGCATGCGGTAGATGATGATAAACGCAACGAGTGATAATGCTTCTCTTTGTCGCCGTGCGGGCAGATGGGATGCCAGAGATATGCTCAACGATATAATGACAGTGACAGCGATGACGATGACGGCGCATAATATCGGCATGGGTCTCGCGCTGATGAGAAGTTCACTAATGAGAGCGATTGTGCGATAAGGCGGCGCGCGCTCGCTCACTTTTTCTTTACATTCGGCCGCATTAAGCGCCATCGTATAATTACGTGTGTGCTGGCAATTCGTCGTCCTCGTATCGATCATCTATACCTATCGTACCTATCATCTATACTATCGTACCTATCGTACCTATAAACGCAACGACACCTTAATTTAAATTTCATAGAATTTCATAGAACCTGTAGAGCGTTCTCCCTCGGAGAGTCGCGACGACGCGTCACTCGCACTGCGTGGCGCAAAACGGACGACAAAGGTTAAGCGAGTGGTTAGCGAGAATTGCTCCCGTCCCCCCCCCCCCCCGAGGCCGATGCGTGTGCAGACGAGAAAAAAAAATATGCATCCGACGACGAAAATCGACGATGTTCAATGTGCACGTTCCGGTCTCAGTAATATCGGGATATGTGCATCCACTTTTTCCTGTTACGTACTCTTTTCAGTCGCGGATGTATCAAAAGCGGACAAACGCCATGAAACGCACACGCGGAGGAACGTTTGGACATTCGAGAGCTGCGGAATCGTCGGAAAGGGGAAAATAACAAAGGTAATCCGGGGAATAAAAGCGGCTTCGTCGGTTTGCCAATACAAAGTGGTTTGGACATCCCCCGTGCGTATCCCCATGGATCCCCCCCCCCATGGATCCTTGTCTCGCTCTCTTCCTTTGATCACCGCCGTAGGCAGCGACTGGCGTTTACATTTCTGGCTTCGCAATCTCCTAGCAGCGATATCCTCTCGATCTAATAGCGTTCCCTCCGAGATCTACGCGAGAGCGCGGACACGAATCTTCGCACCTTTGACCGGGTCTGCGACAGGGCCTCGCGAAAAAAATAAGATGAGAGACAGAGAGTGATGCTGACGGACGTTGATTTTATTATCGGCTTTCTACACATATGTCACATATCAATAAAAGTCAACGAGGGAGGTGCTAAACACTCAGCGCGCGAAACGGCAATGTTTATTGCGTCTCGGTCCATCCAGTTTGCGCTTTTCACCATTCCGCGACAGCTGCGCGCACTCACCCTCTTTTTCTCTCTTTTTCATCCGTCTATCTGTCTCTCATACGACATACGCGACACGTAAGACGCGTAGAAGTTAGAGAGCGGGATTGTGTATCCCGACAGAAAGCGTTTTTATTGCCGCGATTGAAAACTTTTTTCTGCCTCGCGACGTCTTGTCTCGTGACGAATGTAAAATCCCGAATATCCCGAAAATTCGTTAGAGAAATTCGGCGAAACCCCATGTCTCGTGTGCATCCCCCGGACTATCGTAACGTTACTCCTGCATTCTGTCAGTACCATTTGATATACGAGAATACATGTTCGACATACGAGACGGGACGAATTTCACCGGCTCTTTCATTGCGTCAGTCGCTATTCGTAGTCGCGTCATAATAACGATGACGCGACATGGATCAGTAGGAAGGATGTCACGACGAGGGAGCGAGGACGCGACTGTGATTCCCTTTGCATCAATCACTAACTCCTCTCCTCTTGTAACGAGAAAGCGAGAAGAAGAGGAAAAAAAAGGGAACGCGAGCCTTCGGCTTGAAATATATACGAAACGGACGGGCGGATTCAAATCATGGGGATCCGCAGCGCGATGTGTCCGCTCTAGGCCTCCTTATCCCTCACTTTATTGTTATTCGAATTGTAGTTGACGGGTAAACGAAGGAAACGCGCATTCAGCCGGGCCACTCGTATATTAGACGTGCTCGACACGAAGTTTCGGCGAAAGCCATCCCAGTTATTTCTTTGACCTGCCTTGATCCTCCGCAACCCCTCGTCCTCGAATCGAATCCGTGAGTGGTTCGCGACGTGATGAAGAGATTAGAAGAGAGACACATGAAAGCGACCCGTCGTATAAATCTTTGTAAAACTCGTAAACATTTTTCTTCTTCCCTCCCTCTCTCTCACGCCCGTTCGCTCCCTCTATATAGAATCCCGAAAAATACAGTTTTATTTAACATTGCGTGTGAAGCCGTGGGATACACGTTGAAGTATCCCCATGGAGTTTAGCGGGTCCTGGTGACTTTCGTCACATATGGCTATGGACCTGCCTGGAAGTGTATTTTAATCCCTCGGTTCGCACCCTCGGGTCTCATTTAAAATAGATGTCCCCTTGGGTTGCTCCTACATGCATCCGTATTCGTATTATTTTCCTCCTCCTCTTGGTATTTTCATTTTCGCATCGTCGCGAGAATGGTGATAAAATTGTTATCACAGTTCACCCTTGTTACGCGCGTGTCAGCGCGTAGAATCTCACCCGAACGACCTGTCATTCATTCTCGATGGTCTCGATGGTTCTTGAATATACTTGATAAAAATGCGCGCACGTGTACGTACGTACTGCTCAGTTTTATTTGTCTCAAGGACGGCATCAGGCACTTGCGTTGAATACTGATTGTGTCGACAAAGCAATTTCGGTTACAATCGCCCACGATTGATACGTAGCGGCGCGTTTCGCATCGAGTGAGTGGGTGTCTTTAATGACGCTGACGGCAAAATAATCGATGAGAAGAGTGGAATGTTAAAGGGAAACGGGAATGAATTGTAAATAGGACATTCAAGTTTTGTTCATTCCTTTCCTCTCCTGCTCTTGACGCGCGTTTTGTACTTTAAGCCCGTGGGATTATATTTCAATCAAGCCGTGACATGAAAGTAAACCGTCGAGGGGATTAAAAGTCCCGACATGAAGAGCAGGACGAGTTTATTTACTACTTTTGAGAGCTGCGCGTGGCATCGTGGCGGTCTTTGTAGCGGTAAAATGATCAACGGCGAAGCGCGCGTCTCCCGGAGAAAAAGAGGACGTCGGTTTTTACGCGAGAGCGCGAAAAACATGTAGCGAAATAAAGAGCTTATAATGATAATGAGCGGCCTCTCTCGCGAGGCTTCCGCTTCGTCGCGTCGCGTCGTCCGCGACCGCCGCGGCGCACCGTCGTCAGCGATATTTTTAGAGATGTTTTTATCGTGTCCGACCTTGCCGTTTTTATACGCCGCTGCAGAGAGTGCTCGGGGATTGATTGTCTCATCCGTATGCAAAATTCACGGGAACGAATTGCGTGCGTTTGTCGTGCGACGACCGAGTCAACAGTCAGGAGTAATATATTTATCATCGAGTCGGAAGTTTCACAGCTACAAGCGGGAAATTAATATCGACGTGTAAGCAATTATTCTTTGCTGAAAAATTCATCACGGTATATCGGATATGATTGTAGGTCACCGAGGGATACGCGGTTGATCCGGCCGGAAAAATTCGTCATGTGCGAACTTCGATTAAAATTTGCCCGTCGTGCCTCATCGTCGTGCTTCGTAGTCTCGGGCGATTGACGCGATACGACGCGTCAATGATTCTTCGAGGGGGAACGCTCTACGGGTTCTACGAAAGAGCGAGCGCAAAAATCGCCTGTTTTCTTGCCTTTCACCCTTGAAGTCTGACTTGAACTCGGTGTTAAACGATAATTATATATAAGTTGACATTGATCCTCTGAAAAGGATTCAGCTTGAGCCCGTTCTTTATCTTCAAGATATGTGGGATCAAAGTTCGCATTCTCCGCTGCTTCAATAAAGTCCATATGCAGAAAATAAAGTTATGACATCGGCAAATGGACGATGACGTTTTTATTTGGGAGTCTACCTTTGTTGTTTTCCACTCTCAATAATCCCGAAGCTGCCGAACGTTCAAACGTTTCTACACAACAGTCGTATTCGCGTTTCATGGTATTTGTTTGCTTTTGATACGTCCAGAATTAGAGAACATGACGGGAAAAATGGACATATACATATTCAATATTCGTTCCGACTTTATCGAGGCCGGAACATGTATTGGAAATCGATTTTCGTCGTCGTATTTTCATTTTTTCTCGTCTGCGTATGTCAAGCTCGGGGAAGCGAGAAATTCCTATCACTCACTTAACATCTGCCGCTTAACCCGCCGCGCAGCGCGGTTGAATCTGATTGATGGGGTGCCTGAGGAATGTTTAATTTAATTTTAGAATGTCATGCTAGGATGCGCGACCGAAAGGTAAGGCAATCGAGAAATGCGCGTTTATGAAACTCTCCTTGAATTGACGATCCCTTTTTTCGTGCTGAACTCTTCACGAACAACAGCCGTTCCGTACGAAACCGCGCGTTTAATTATGCCAGGTAGAAATTGCCTAGGTGGATAGTACACGTCAAACGTTTCGAGCTCTCTGCAATATTTTTTTTCTCATGCCGCACGCCGTTTCTTTCCTGACCCCGACTCGAAGAAAGCGGATATTAAATATCCGTTGGAAAGAGAGGCGCGAGAGGAAGGAGGGAGGAGACCACCACCGTTAGCATGCCGCCGTTATTAGCCGATGCGGAAATATGACTCAGAACTAATAGAACATTCCGTGGAAGACACGGCTCGCGCGCAGCGACAGGAATGACGTAGACTCTAGAAATGGAAATCGCGGGACGGCGACTCGCGAAGCCGAGAAGAAAGAAAAATAAGAGGGAAAGAGCGACGACGAGCGATCGCACTTTATTCGCACACGGAGCGAGCTCGCCTCTCCATCGGCTCGATTATGCGAGGCTGACCATTGCTTATCCCGCGGGCGAGGAGAAATCTGGACGGCTGCAAGGGTCACGTTACGCGGATGCATTATGGTGAATGGATTCAACGGCGATTTTCATCGAAAGCGGCGTTTCTCTCTCTCTCTCTCTCTCTCTCTCTCTCTCTCTCTCTCTCTCTCTCTCTCTCTCTCTCTCGCTCGCTCGCTCGCTCGCTCGTACGAGTAACACTGACACACTTCGTACACGTCAAGGCCGAAAGTTCCCGCCCTCGGTACACCTCGCCGCTTATCGCTGCAACCGTCTCGCGCGTATATTCGCGTGCGTTCTCTTTATTATTACAATAGCCGCACGTCCCTATCATCGCCACGCAACGCGCGCGCGCGGACTGAAACGCTCGCGATAAAAGCATGTCTGAGGGGAGCCGGCGGGTAGGAATTCGCGCAGCTCGGGCCGCGATCTTCATCTTCGCGAGCGCGGACAGCCGAGACAAGCCGTGGCGGCGAGTGTGGGCGAGAGGAAAGTGGACGAAAGGGCTCGATCGAGTTCTCGCCGCACCGAGTCTGCGAGTCGGAGCGGACGATTCCTGCCAGGATCGTTCGGAGACAAGTTAGCGCGACTTGGGAGCTGAGTGTGTACAACGCTGTCGGAAAATCATCAAAATATGACTCGGAATCGCGCCGTGATGTTATCCGTGCGAACGAAGCGAGATGACGCTCTCGCGAGATGGATTCGGCTGGAAAACTGACCCGTCAAACACAGGCGATATATCAAGAGACACGGTTAGGTATCTCGTGTCAAGTTCACGCGCAGCAACGGCGAGGCGGACCGTGCATTTATACGCGACGCGTCTAATTGGGGAAAATACCGCCGATGTTGGATCTCATTAACGGCTGAATGGATCGAAATTATATAAATATAGTATCGTAAATATATTAATTACTTCATTATCTGACGATTTAATTTATTGCTTCTGAAAGTTATGAATATATAACAATATAAAATATTGACGTTTAGTAATAGACATCGGTTCTCATTAACGACTGAATGGATTGAAATTATATAAATATAATATCGTAAATGTATTAATTATTTTATTATTTAATGATTTAATTTATTGCTTCTGGAAGTCATGAATATATATATATATATATATATATATAAATATAAAATATCGATTTTTAATAATAGATTGATATGGAACAGATATGTGGAAAATCTTTGAAACAAATATGCCGAAATTATTCGGTCCAGCAGCGCCAAGTTTTTTGATATATTTATATGAAATTTATACTTTATCAGGTACAATAAAATATTGACGCGCATTTCTCTAAGATCTGTTCCGTTGTTGCCATTCTTCTCGTAAATCGTACTCGCAACCGGGCATGCCCGTTGAATGGCTCTCGTAGGGCCGGCTGACCCTGAAACCGTCCAAGAAGCTATCATCGACTAACAATACGGCAATTACGCGACTCGAGTTCGTACTTATGAAAGGCTTCATCTGCGACACGTGTAGGACGAGGCCGGCGGCTTGGAATCGCGGCGTTAACGCGATTCGTCGTGCAATTCGCGCTCATAAATCCCCCGGCCGGTATTAATTCGCGAGACTCGCCTAATCGAGACATCCACGGACGGACTTAAAACCGAGCGCGTCATGAGTCGGGGAGAGAGCTATCGATTTCCATAAATGTTTATTCCCGCTTCGACTCGCGCGCGCACGCGAGCGAGTGAGCGTAGACGTCGTTAATGCGACCGCATCAATGAATAATATGCGCGGACGCGTCCACCGATATCCTGCTCTCGTACCGCGAGAGAGGCCTCGCCATCGTATCGCGATCGCTCCCTATAGCGAGCTCGCGCATGATCGGCCGACTCGATCTTGCAACGAGCAGATTAAACGCCTAGATTCGAGCGCGCCGCCAGAGAAAGACAGAGACGAGAGACAGAGAGAGAGAGAGAGAGAGAGAGAGAGAGAGAGAGAGAGAGAGAGAGAGAGAGAGAGAAGGAGAGAAGGAGACCTAGCCTCCCTAGCTACACACCGGTGATTAAAGTGTCCGTTAACGCGAGTTAATTGATCTTTCAGTTAATGGGATATTACCCTTCCGTTGGATTTCTAGTTTGCCCAGCGCCCGACCAAGCGGCCGGTCAAACGAGCGAGCAAGCGAGCGAGCCAGAGCGGCCGCCAACCGGCAGATCCAATCTGCGGGCGAAATAACTCGCGCTCGCGCTCTCGCTCTCGCGCGGGACGTCTATAATCTATTCGGCCCCGCGAACACGGCGGAGAACCAGCCAGCCAGCCAGCCAGCCAGCCAGCCAGCCAGCCAACCAGCCAACCAGCCAGCCAGCCAGCTAGCCAGCTAGCCAGCTAGCCAGCCAGCCGACCTACCGAAGACGCTCTACCGTTTCCCTTTCGATTAGCGTCCGCGCGCGGCCGCGGCGACCCGGTGTGCAATCCAACCGAGCTGGTTCGATCTTTCGAGCCGATTCGTGCCAATAATATCGTCGTCGCGACCGTCGTCACTGTGGTCGTCACTGTCGTCATCACTGTCGTCGTCGTCGTCGACGTCGACGGGAAATGGTCTCGATATTCACTATTAATCGATATCACGATTTACCTTCACTGACACAGTAGCATTCCCCAATCGCTTAGATATCTGCTATTCTCTGTACGAGTACGGCCCTTCAGGTATGAGCGGTTCTCCGAACGGAACCGAGAAGGGCGAGAAGGAGGAGTAGGAGGATCCCTTTATCGGAGGCCCTCCGGCTCTTTCTATCAGAGTTACTCCCTGCGGTAATCGAAACAAAAACACTCTCACGCTCGACAGCTGTCTCACTTGCCACTGGCTTGGACCGCAAATTCGCGGCTACCGACGCAACACCGAAAATCGAAACACTCAGAACGCGACGGGTCTCTGATCAATTGTCTCGCACTGACGAATATAGCGCCGTATATTCACTCGGCATACGCGATCCCCGAACTCGCGAGAGAGAGAGAGAGAGAGAGAGAGAGAGAGAGAGAGAGAGAAAGAGAGAAAGCCAACCGGTCGATCCGTTTGCGATCTGTCGACACTTGGTCGTCGTCGTTGTCGTCTTCGTCTTCGTCTTCGTCGTCTCCGTCGTTATCGTCGTCCTCGTTACAACGTCGTCGTCGTACAAGTAACACCGATTACTGAGCTCGTATCTCGCGCTCCGACGCTTCGCCGAGCGCCGAAGAACTAATAAAAGCTGGGATCCAGCTTGAAACTGTGTAGGCCGTCCACTCCTTCCACTGCGGCCTCATCCTTCCCACCGGGCCCAGGTACGGACCAGGTAAGATAGGAGAGTAGGCAGGGGCGGACGGCCGAGCGGACGGACGCGGTACCGACGACGTGCAGAGCGACTTCAACGTGTACACGCGCCGGGAAGCGCGACTGGAGCGGGACCGACGAGACCACGAATCGATTTTTAGTGAGCGGCCTTGTTTTCGGAGTTTTAGCTAATCGCGAGAAAGTGCTAATCTTACTTGTCGATATGATGAGGCCCGGATCTCTTGGTGTTGAGTTTGCCGACGTTACTGTTCGCACCGGCAAGAAAGAGAGAGGGAAAGAGAAGGAGGTAGAGGGGGGCTCATCCGAGTAAGTACTAAACAATTTCATCATATTTTTTTTCTCTCTCCTCCGTAATTTCGCGAACACATGTGGTCGGAAACGCTCGGAAGCGCGACCCCTTTGACATTCTTTTGCCGATCGATAGATTAATATCCCCATATCCAATTTTATTTGGGGGTTCAGTATGTTCGTCAAAATTGCGTCAGGAACCCAATACTTGTGCATACTACGAATTCTTGCATTTCCCTCGACATTGATATCGAGGGGAATCGGCACATTTCACGATATTAGTCACGTCCGTTTCACATAACACACATTCTGTCTATTAAATTGATATCAATAGATATTGGACCGTGATGAGGAAGAATATGTGGTATGAAATATTTAGTATACCTGATGTAGATATATCAGCGCGATCATTATTGGCAGGATCCAGCTGGCGCAGTTTGCTCGCGGAACGGCTCGTCGCCGTGCCGCGGCTTCTGCCGACACAGCTCTCTCTTCCTCTCTCCTCTCCTCTCCTCTCCTCTCCTCTCCTCTCCCGTCTCCCAGCCCCCCTGCCCCTGTGCTCTGTCTCTCTTTCTCGTCCGTCTTTCTGTCTGTTCTCTTTCTTCCTTTCCTTTCCCCTCGGACCTGCTCCATCCTACCTTGCGGCTCTCCCTACCTGCGCTCTCTCGAGCGGTTGCACGTCGCCGTTGCCGTCGCAAGTGAACGTCACTCGGTCAAGGTCCCCCACCAAAAACTTGCAACGACGCACTGCCACCGCCCGCGCCGCCTCGCGCGATCTCCTTCACGATCTCGCCATGGTCGACTTGTGGCCCACGTACAATGCTATACTTGGTGTGAATCGCGACGGTCGCGAGGCCGCCGAGGGGCGAGGCTCTGCGAGGCTCGTCCTCGTCGGCGTTAAGTGACTCAAGGTATGAATATGGACTTCGACCTCGTACGCGTGCGTATATGTGTAAATATGTCATGTGATTCGCATAAATGCAACTGTCTGTTTATTGACAGTCCTCTTCATCGCTCAGGCCACTGACAATTGCCGCGCACGGTTTGCCGACTGTCGCAAACCCGGGAATAAGTTACCAAAGGTTGTCGGTCGCTCCTAATTGGTGCCTATCATGCTCGTTTACGAGGATGCTCCATCCCTTCGGACAGGAAGGATTGTATTACAAACCGATATTCTTGGGGTATCAAGCTTGAATTTCTGAACAACGAAGTGCCCGAGGGAATCTCCCGGAAATTTACATCTCCGTTACGCCCGATTTACATACCCGTAATTAAATTATAATATTAATATTATTAATGAGCCGTAAACGAAAACGAGCCGCCATCTGTGTTTTTGCTTCCGCGAACGAGCGGCTAGAAGAAGCCGCTAGAAGAAGAGGCGGTGATATATCGATGCCGAAGTTTCCGCGGATCCTTACAGATTGATACGGGCGAGAAAATGTTGACGGTCTCGACGCAGCGCGGCGGAGGCTCGCGATCACGCCCGGCGATCGGCGTTACGGACGGTAGCCTACCCCGATAATAACAGGATATTTTACGATCGATTTGGCGGATAAGCGTGTTTACGTTAGAGATCTCGTCTCGGGCTTTATGCAGGGCCCCGTGCGGCGTATCGCCGCGCGCGCGTTGAGATGATACGCGGCGTTTCAGCGAATATGACTATAAATAAAGAAAATAACGAGGGAGGCCACTGGGCTGGCTGGCTGGCTGGCTGGCTGGCTGACCGATCAGCCGGCCGGCCGGTCGGTCGGTCGGTCGGAGTAACAGTCACGCAGGAGGCGAGTTATACACCGAGAGGAAAATTGTGCACCGCTAAATATAAGTATCAAGGTGGGGTGTATCAGCGGCGTAGAACAGACGGAGTACAATTATACGTGATTGAGGACCGGTCTTGTTTCTATTTTGCTTGATTTCTGCGGGTAGTTAGCTCGATCCTGTGGCGCGCCCAATCACAATGTCGAGTCTCAACGGGGCCAGAGCCTATTATGATTGGCGTAATCATCGCATGGCCGACGGAGGACGCGCGCGGAGTCGCTCTACATTAAACATGCCGTCGTGTCGCCGCTGCGCCGCACCGTGTCGTGTCGTGCCGCCGCTGTGCCGCGGCGCGGCGCGGCGCGGCGCGGCGCGGCGCGCTAGGGGAGAGTTATTGCATATAGCATGATGATGGGCCAGCTAGATGGGTCGTTAAGTTGCACCCTCGAGTCGCACCGGCCGGCCGCGCAGAAAGAATACGTTTATGCAAAGGGCCGGTCTAATAAATGTCCCCGGGTTACTACTCAATCAAAGCTGCCGGGCTTATTGAGTTGCGCGCGAATTATGTCCATTACAATACACTGATTGATTCCTTCCGCGACGCGATTGCGCCTCGCGCGGCGACCGAGCCGCGGCTGCGAAACGAAGAAGCGCGTGTGTGACACGTCGCGGAGACACGAGACAATCCTCCAGCTCTCATCATTCCCTTTCCCTTGTCCCATTCCTCCCGTCCGCGCCCGTCCGATTCGGATCGTATTCGATATATATATATATATATATATTGCGCGGATAATTACGGCAACGGTGGCCGATCGTCGTTGATAAAGTCGCGCAGCGCGCGCGACGTCCTCCGCGGCGGATTCGGCGGACTCGACAGCGACTCGAGTCAGTCAGTCGTGCGTGATTTCTCGCGAGAACGAGAAAGTGAGAGAGTGAGAGAGTGAGACGCGGTCGCCCGGTTGCGGCACGGAGGCGAGGACGCATGGGTGCCGCGAGATCAAAAGCTTCTGACCGCGCGCGCGACGGCGTGATTGCACCTGGCCGCGATCGCCGACCGTGCCGGTGGCTCGCACGCAGTGACGAGGAGCCGAGGTAACGTCTCCGTGTGTGTATGATTTACGACAGCGGAACCGAGGGCTCTCTTTCTCTCTCTCTCTCTCTCTCTCTCTCTCTCTCTCTCTCTCCCTCTCTCTCTCCCTCTCCCTCTCTCCCTCTCTTTCTCGGGTATGCTACGGTGCCGCGCTTCGCCTCGGTCTCTCGCCGGAGCTCGCGGGTCACACAGGAGATTTCTCTTCCGCGGTGGACCGTTCAAGCGCGGGCTTCTCGCGCAAGTGATTGGCACGCGTAAATGGGTGACGACTCGTCGCAGCGCTCCAGGATTTTCGAGACGGCGATTATGATGATGATGATGATGATGATGATGATGATTATGATAATGGTGATGACAACGACGGCGATTATGATGACGGTTATAATGATAATGACGACGACGACGACGATGACGACGGTGACTGAGATGAAAGGATCTCCAAGGTTCACTACAGACGCTCTCTCTCTCTCTCTCTCTCTCTCTCTCTCTCTCTATCCCCCGTCGCCCGTTCCCCGCCACCGTCCAAGCCACCGTGTCTCCGTTTGGAACGTGCCGGCCTTGAACTTGCCGCCGCACTAATGAAGAGAGCCGACGAAGGTCCTCCGTTCGCGGTGGACAGCCACGGCGATGTCTAACTAGCCGCGCTGCTATCTGATGTTGGCGGACCACGGCGAAAGGGGCGAGACGGGTTCCGATGAAGAAATTATTTTCACTTTCTCCGTCACCGCGCGCGCGCGCGCGCGCGCGCGCGGCGAGAGCGTAAGTCGGCGCACGTGTACGCTCACTGTTTCTTCCTCTGGCGCTCGCGTTCTCTCTCCGTCTATCTCTTCGTCGGAGCTAATTGCAACGTTAAATCGCTCCGCCGACGAAGCGCTAAATCTGTGACGCAACGAAGTGGCGCAACGGAAGAAATCGAACATCGAAGACGCGATGCTTTCGTTTTCGCGCGCGCGCGAGCGTAACACGTTCGCTTTCGTGGAGTACGTGTGGTGGTACGTTGACGTCGAAACGGGCCGTGTTTGAATTTTTTCTTCGCTTTCCCCAAAAAGATATATTCTCCCTTCTGTGAGGCAGGAAGAGCAGGCGGTCGGAAAATTGACGCGATTTCTCTCGCGTTCTTTACGATTCGCTCAACTCGCGATAATTACGCGAGCGTATCGCGCTCGATAGTAGCGCAGCTATCACGAGCAGAAGAACAAGAGGAAGAATAAAGAGGCGCATAAACAGTCGCTGGGCCGCGGTAGGCTACACAAACGCGGACGTGTGTTTGACCGCGTCTGAGCGGCCGAGTGTCATTACCCGCACACTTTCTCCGATCGAGTCACGTGCGAATGGCGAATACGAGAGTTACGTACGGAGACTGACGGGGGGAGACTTGACGCGCGAAAACGGGGCAGACCGAGGAAAGACGCGTAGAAATGGTCTCTTAAAGCCGGACGTAGATAACCACGGTAATTAATTGAAAGCCAGCATGCGAGAAACAGAGAATCGTGTATTCTCGCCGAGAAAGAAATACGGCAGGTACATTTAAAGCTCCAACACGCGCGCGCATTTCCATTGTCTGCTGTCTCTCGCATTATCATGATTTATATCTCTCCGTTCCGAGAAGGTTGAATTTTTTCCAGGTATTTGGGTCTCGGTAAATTTCCAACGGCCGCGAGCTGTTTGTTACGCAGGGGACTGTTATACAGTTTAAATCAAAGTGCGTTAATTCCGCCCGGAGTAATGTTATTGTCCGCGGTGCTCTGTTTAGCACGGTTTTTTTACTTGTTATGATAATAAATTTGTAAGCGAACGCGCGGATACGCACTTGTTGCGTCCAAAAGTCCGTGGACGAGATAATCGTGAATATATAAACGCACGTCACAGTGATAATAGAGAAAGAGAGAGGGAGAAAGGTGGTGAAGTGTCAAAAGAATTCATTACGGTCGAGCGAAAAATAAAGCGATCGTCAACAATGATTGGTTGCAAATTGGACAAAGGACACGCGTAAATACGGGCTTTTGTGCGGTGAAGCCACTTAACATTCTCTATAACGATGGCAAATTGCGCATTGACATTACTCCTCGCCCTTTCACGGCCGTGAAATGCGAACTCTCGCAGTTAAACACGCACGGACGCGCGCGCCGCGACTAACGAAATTCGTATGAGTCGCACGCCACAGCGCAAATGTCAAATATCCCCAAGGGGCAGTTTTCGCACATTTCGCGTTTCTCAAATACCGCCATGATTGCGCCGCGGCGATAATTGCACCTCTCGTCGGATCCCTCATATTTCGCGGCGGCACCTTTTTCCGCGCGACGGACTCGCGATTTATCGGCTGCTAGGATCTCGGATCGCGCGATACGATCGGCGCGATCTTAATCCGCGGATCGCTCTCGCGGAGCGGCCCGCGAAGAAATCGCGCTATCAGGAGCGCTTACGAGCGCGGACGGAGGTAGCGTCGTCGTTTCGCAATTTTTGCGCGAGGGATTCCTTCGCGCGGCGTCAGCGTCGGCGTCGGCGTCGGCGTCGGTCGGTTCGCACGAACCCGGCTGACGAAGACAGCACAAAGCCGCACGCTACGGAAAGTTCACATCTCCGAGGAAAAGTCGCGCCACCCAGGCGGAACTCGATTTTTCGCGTCACGCTATTGTTAATCTCCCACGCGTCGGACGGCGAGGCTAAAATCAATCATAATGATAGCGAGAACAAGTGCATTGTGCTTTCGTTTTTCGCACAGGATTGCGTCGCCTCGCTGCGATTTTTCTCCGAGTGACTCTCGCGATGGCGTAAATCGAAACGCGGGGAACCTTCACGCGACTCGAGAGCGCGCGCTCACGGATGCAATAATAAGAAGGATCCACATTTCGGTGACTCACTGCGCGAAATTTGATTTTACGCATCGCCATGAATAGCTCTTTGGTCGTAGAAACCGCACAGGTACAAGGGGATATTCGCGAAGGCTTGCGCCGATAATTTGGATGAGTCTTGTCCAATTATTATCCGACGATTCTCTCTCGGGCAAAATACGTCGGACAAGAAATCGAATAGCGCCGGGAAAGCGCGGTGTCTTCCATAGGACGAGAAATGAACGAGAAGTTCGGTTGAATAGACGTACAAACAAGCTTCTCTAAAATCAGGCAGCGATTTGTCCTCATCAAAAAGGGCCAGTTATTACTACCTAGGATTTTGATAAGAGCTAATCAATAAATCGCATCCTGGCGTTCAATTTGTGTATCGTATGAAATTACGCGATTCCGAAATCTGTTATTACTTATGTGTGAGATTTGATTGGAACTTGATTGATCTCTTCTATCAATCCGCTTAAACTTTTATAATTAACTAGGGGATACGCAAGTATTACGCTGCTGTTTCTCGTGATTGTACCGACTCGCTTTTTTGCTGAATTCCGCTTCATATTCCAATCTGCGTTCAATTCTAAAGGGATTAATCAAAGCTACGCTTCATCTCCCCTTTTCGCTTTCCCCACCTTTCTCTACCTCCTCTTTCTTTTTCCCCCTTTTCTTGCTCTTTTATTCACTCAGAAATCGCAGTCTCTCGACGGAGAATCGGTTTTAGATTAAAAATACCGCAAAACGTTGTTCGCAAAGTGTTTGATCAGTTTTTCCCAAGTGTGGGTAAGTGAATTACTGATGTAATATCGGACCGTGGAAAAACCAGCTCGAGGTGGTCCGTGATAAGATTGAAATCCATTGAAAACGCGAGCAAAAGAGAAGGAGGATCGGCCGAGCATCGTAATTAAAATAGAATTCTCCGCGGACGCGCGGCTGATTATTATCTCGTTCATCGGCGATTGATCGAATTTGCGACGTCAGGTATCTTCCGCGATTAAACTGATCGCCGCCGTTCTCTCTCTCTCTCTCTCTCTCTCTCTCTCTGTCCCTACCTGCCCTCTTCCTCCTTCTTCTCGTCGGATTGTCGAGCAAATTAATTCTCGCGCCAGCGTGGAGAGGAATTGATCGCCGGGCTCGATAACGATTTCGTAGCCGGCGTAATTTACGTTTAATCGCCGGGGAAAAGATTCATCGATCACGCGCAGCCTGGGACTACGTAAATCAAACACTGGATACACCATTGACTCGCCGGTGAAATATGGAAATCGTGAGTTCGTGCAATCACCGTTATACCGCGCGATGCCGAGAACGAGAGAGAACTCTCTCGGCGCTTATAGATTCGAGTGCGCCCCGCGGCAAGGTAAGAGGTACATCGGTACCTGGGCACGATCGGACTCGGAAGATACGCGCCTTTTTTCGCCCGCTCTCTCCCCTGCCCCTCTGCCGACCCGACGCGATCTTACCCCCGTTGTGCCCTCGCCACCGTATCCGCGAAACGGTCCTCGCCGCCGCCGTTACCGTTCGATCCTCTGACGCGGCTCGCGGCGCAGGAGAGCGCGGACTCTCCGTGATGCCGGGACAAAAATCCGGACCTCCGAGCACACGATTCATCGTTTCTCGTCCGTGGTGCCGGCGGCTCGCCTGGCGAACTGGTTCCGCGATCGCCGAATGTCGATTTCCGCCGGCGCGCCGTTAGCGCGTGTTATCGCGCCGCTACGACGAAAATCGCAGCTCCACGCTCGACCGGTCGGCGACCAGCAAATATCCCCGTCGCGAAGGTTGTTGCGTCTCGAGATTAGATTTGCTGAGATTTTCTCGCTGGATAATTATATTTTCCACACGAGTCACGCGCGAGTCGCAGTGTCACGAGTCACGACGCCTTTCACCGGCCGGAGTTTCAGTTTCTAATATTCGGCTGCGACATTCAATTCTGAGCCGATCGAACTTTCCCCTGCCGAAGTAAATTCCGAATCGTCGACTAATCAAGTTCAGAGCTCGGGCAGAATTTGGAAGCGACTGGGGTTACGCGACCGACAATCGCAGCCTTCGCGCGGTATGTCTCGCCGCCACGGTAATCGCTACGCATTACAGACGGTGCATGCAGCAGAAGTTCAAGGATTTCACGCTTCGCCGTGACGTTTGTAATACCGCATGCACGTCTGAGAGAGAGAGAGAGAGAGAGAGAGAGAGAGAGAGAGAGAGAAGGAAAAAAAGGATGAAATCCTGTTCAGCGGCGGGATTTCATCGACGAGGCGTGTGTATCGCACGAGCCCGATCTCGAGAATTGTGTCGTCTACGCCGCGCCGCGGCGGGTCAAAACTCGCGCACGATCTCTCGCGCTGTCGTAATCCCGTTAATGAAAGCAGCATTATACCGTAACGACAATGTCGCGGAGGTGACGCGCCGCAGTCGCCGAGTCGCGTTCACGTCCGACACATGTTATGACTGCTCGCCGCGCGGAGCGAGCGCGCGTAACACGAAGAGTTACCTGAATAAATGTCGCCCCGCGCGGAACGTGTGCCGCCAGTAAGATACCTTTAAATGCAGCGCGAGCAACACGTCGTCGCGGAGAAAGAGAGAGATAGAGACCGGTATTTCTTTATCGGTTCACTTTCTACGGGGGATTAAATAACGGAGTCGCACACGCCGGGCCCGGACGCCGCGGACGAGAGCGTGACGCTCATTATGCGCCGCGAAATGATTCTCATGGAAATTAAACGCACCGGAGAGTTTGCACGAATAAATCGTCCGGAGAATAAATGGCCGACGTTCGCGCGCGCGTGTGGGCGTGTTGACGCGGGATCGTCTTCCTCGCGACCTCGAATTGTTGTCGCTAAATCCTTTATTGCTGTTACTAAAATGTAACATTTGCAACAGCATGAAATATCTATCCTCTACTCATAATCTGTCGAAAAATATCGCTTCTTAAAAGTTTACCGGTAGACCAATATTCAGAATAACGTAATTAATAATTTGTTTCTTGACATCAATAATATAGCTGCGAAACGTTTCGTTCCTTGCCGTTCCAATTTTAATTCCCGAATTTAAATTATTGAAATCGTGAATCCACGGATGAAAATTCTTTTGAGACCACTGAATATTTGCAGAGCCAAGACTTTGTTTTTCCGAATTATCATCAATCCCTTCTTCAGATTCGGAAGTACTAAGCGCACTTGCTTTTCTTTTCGACATTGCTTTCCTTCTCATACAATTATTATTGTTTATTAAAGAAGCACTTATCTTCCGACGCGGACGAATTGGTGTTTCATCTTAGAGTTTTTTATTTTCAATAAGACACCTGGTTTTTTCCTTTATTTTACAATCATCAGTTCGTCAGTTCTAGGATGGCAAAAGATAAAGAAAAAATAATGAAAGGGAATGAATGATAAAAAATAAAGATACAAGAAATAAAAATACATACCGTTAAATACTTTGACGAAATAAAATTTTACGTTAACTGTAATACTTTTGTGAAACGTTACACTTTGATACTGATCTTCATATCGTTATGCTCAGAGTCGCGACAAAAAACAAAATAATCATGAAATAGAAAAAATTGGTAACCATGGGGATAAAACAGCTATACTATGTTCGACTAAAATTGTGAACCAATGGAAAATGCAACAATGGGACTATATATAGTAATATCGTAATATCGAAAAGGTCAATTACACCGACGCGGCGAAGACGCTGCTGCGCTACTTTAGCGATTACGTGGAGAGAAAGGGAGGAAAGCTGGGTTAAAGTAGAAGGAGACAGGTATATATGCTCACACGTATATATGTACTCACCTCTCGGCTCGATCTCTCGTCGTCAAATTCTTCGCAAGTTTTGCTGTGGACCGTGCTAGCACCGTGATCTCTTGTATCGAGACATCGAGAGTGATCCGTGATGTTCCACGATAATCTACGAGGATCAAAGAAACTGCTGGACTTATTATATATATTTAAAACGCCCCAATATGCCTCACTTTTATGGGTACTAGAACATTATGCGCGCGCTATTTAACTATATTAAAAGGAACACAACAATTGCACGTTAAAAAAATAACTGCGGTTCTAATAAGTAAATTTTAAAGCCAATCAGTTCAGTACTCAAAAAGCTTGCTCCGACCTGCACCTGACAGCTGGTCGAACGGTCGGAATTGCTTATAACTTCGTTAATACTTTGAATTTCGAAAAATCGCTACACCAATATATTCTCACGATGTTGCACTGAAAAATATGTAAAAAATTTTTTTTCGATTTTCTGAAAGTTCTGGACCGTAAGGTCGCCTTTAAGAAACTCCCGAATATTATTTGATATTCGCTGCGATCACAAAGTACAGCGCAGGAAACTAAATGACCATAATCGTGGACTATAAAGAAAATAAAGAAAATGCACAAAAGAGAGGGAAAATATTTGGGGACAAAGTATCCTAATAAATATTTACGTGCGCGTCTCTTTGAAGCTCGCATGCATCTTCGCGTCGATTGCCGTGAGATCGATCTCGTACTTCATTTCCCTCTTACTCCGCTTTTCTTACCATCTCTCTCTTTTTCTTTCGTTCCTTCCTTTGCTCTTTTCGCCCTCTCTCTCTCTCTCTCTCTCTCTCTCTCTCTCTCTCTCTCTCTCTCTCTCTCTCTCTCTCTCTCTCTCTCTCTCTCTCTCTCCCCCCCACCTTTCCCGCCGTTCGACTTAATAGTTATTAACTCGAATGCCATTTCCTTCTGCTCTTATAACAATCTTTGTGGTAGGGCGAGTACACAGGCAGCTTTAAATTGCCTCCAACTGTTCTTCCCTATTACGGCCATTTTATTACGCGCGATCGCCGTTAGAACAATTTTCTCAACCGCCGACAAATTAGAATGTCCATGCGATCTCAGAAATGTCCGTGTTATCGTCGAGGATCGGCGCGAGTTGTACCGCGCGCTTCCGGTGTTTAAATCGCCTCTTACGTCCCGGAATATCAATTTCATCGCGCGGAAGACCAAGCTCGATAAAAGAAACAAAGTGCACGAGAGTGCTCGTGACGCCGCCGCGGGCGTTATTTGAGGAGAGAAGGACCGCTCTTCGCTTCGGCCGCGCGGCCGAAGGAGCACGCGGAAACGCGAAAAGGGGGGGGGGAGGGGGGAGGAAATGTTGCTGCCGCCGTTGGATCCGATGCATCCTATAGTGCCGGTTCTATGAACCGGCAGGATGCGCGCACCTGTGTGAGTCGCGCGCGCTAGGTAATAAAATTACGTGTGCCGCTGCGCTACCGCGGTAGTTGCATGTACATATGTGTATACACATATACCCGACGGTAATTAAACGTCGACGATACATATGGCTTACACGGACTTTTCGATTTGTACCCGATATCCCGTCGCCTCTATGCTCTGGTACGCCGAAAGCGATCGACGACGAATTCGTCGGGCGGAGAGACTCGATCAAATGCGAACGCGACGCTACTTCCTTCGCGTCCCTCTGCGGATTCAACCGATTTCTCGCTTTAACCTACAAACCTTGTCGCGATAGATCAAAGCGCTCGGCACTTCGCAGACATTACATTCCCACGAGAGCCATCAAGAGACACGCTCGTCGACGCCGCGAGTGCCGCGGCGGGGCAAATATGGCAGTGGGATTTCGTAATTTCAATTACATCGCGTTAAACGGCGATAAAGCAAAGGCGGAGACGCGAAATTGAAGCCGTGCAGAGGCAGAGATGGAAGGGAAGGAACACGCGAGGGAAGACTCGCGGAGAGAGAACGACCACCGAAGGCTATCCGAGCGATTCGCGCGCTACCACGAGATGGCAATAAAGAACCCGTTCGAAAGGAAGCCGACCAGGCTGGCTCGAGCGCGCAGATCGGAAACCGATTAAATATTGGCCACAACCCGGCCACATAGAACGATAGTCTCTTTCTCTCGCGTGCGGATTCTCTAATCTCCAAGTTGGTCACGTACTTTCCCTGTTCACATCGAAAGTCTGTTCGCGCCCGTCTCTCATCCCGTTCCGTTCATCATCCCTTCGGCTCCTCCCTTCGCGACCCGGCTGCCTATGATTTTCTTCTTTAGGGTTTCTAATAGGCATGAACACGGCGCGGTATAGCTACGGCAAAGTCCTGCGGACCTTTACACTCTGCCTCTCTCTCTCTCTCTCTCTCTCTCTCTCTCTCCCCCCCCCCCACCGCCTCTTCTATCTCTCTACTTCTCTTTTTCCCGACGGAACCTCACCTATATTACGTACGAGACAAGAGAAGAGAGCCTACCACCGCGGCACAATGAAGCACTGGGAGGCGTTATAAAGGGCTCTGTGTAGTTATTAGAGGTTATGACGGCGGTAATATCTCACTCAGCAGGCTCCTCTGTAATGTTATGGCCAGGGCCCCGTTCCCTATTTCCCCATGTCTCGAACTCTCTTCTTTCTTTCCCCGCTCCCTTTTGCGGCGCTCCCTTTTTTCTCCTTGTCTTTCCTATCTTTCTTCCGTTCTTACCGTCGCTCTCCTCCTGCTCCTCCTCCTCCACCCTCTCCTCATCCGGCAAAATCGAAGCCCGCACGGCCATATCTAGCGTTAAATTCTGCATTCGAGAAGATCGACAAAAACATAAGGCCGTCGAACCGTCTAGTTGTTTCTCTGACCGTCACACCCGGACAATTTTGCACACTTATCGGCATGCATCGCTAATTAACAAGCTTATCTGTACTTGATAAGTACATGTCTCTCGAAATATTCTGAGTGAATCTGGGTCCGTTCTTGCACAGTTACATAATCCATGATGCAAAGTAAGAAGAGAATGATAGTGGCATGGAACACTCTTCAAAAATTAATTAAGCACCTCTCCTGATTAGAAAGGCAAGTGTCTAATAATGATCGTCTCTTAAGTTGTATGGGCGCGGACGATGGAGAGATGACACTAACAATTTAACTATGCAAAATCACCTCGATGGTGAGAGGCGAGGGGACTCACCTAAAACAAGCACCTCGAAGGGAACAGAAAGCTACTACGTTCTCGTCGTTGTTCCTGGGTAACGCTAAAAGTAGTTTCTCGGAAAAATTCAACGCTATCTATCACGAATGAAAAAAATTGTTTCCATAAAAACTTCACGTAAAATCTAATTCTGCAATGAAAAATGTGAGTTCTCATTTGAAATTTGAACGTTACCACCCACCCTACCCCGAGGGGATGGGAGGGAATAACTGTTGTTATGTTTTTTAAAAATATTTTAAAAATATTGAACAGGTATTTTTTTATTTTTCAATCCAATGATCATTTCTGGGGAATTGCAGAAAATCTAATTTTTTGCGATTACAGCGCCATTTAACACGAATAAAAAAAAAGTTTCGGACGAAACTTACGTATTTTGTGGCGTAGAATCCGAATCTGCAATAAAAAATGGGGGTTCCCATTTAAGATTTCAAAGTTGCCCCCCACTCCCACCCCCCGGGAGTGGGGTGGGAGGTCGAGTTCGATATCATTGGATGTCCCTCTTCGAGATGAACAAATTTCATTACCCACTTTTTTTGATCCGACATGTTTTCCAGATATTACGATGTCAGGTTAAATGGGACACCCTGTATATTTATTTTTTTATAGTCACTAGTAGGCAGTAATATATATATTATTTTTTTTACATAATATCGTCTATTTATAATATCGCCTATTTACAACATTCATACATAAATATAATTCCATATGAATCACAAAGAAGGTTAAAATGAGGATCGTATATTGATAAATGTTAATTTATTACGTTATTTATTATGATAAACATTTATTTATTACATTATACTATCTATATACTATCTATATATGCTATATTATACTATCGAGGTCGAGGTCGAGGTCGAGGTCGATAATGGTTATATATATTTATATGTATACATATATATATATATATAATAAAACCAATCATTATGTATATAAAAATATCTATATCTTCTTCTGTAAATAAAAATATTTTAATGGGTCGTCCTCGCATCAATTTCATCGTCCTAAAATTAAAAAATAACCATAACAATAATAATTAAAATAACGTAGGATATGTGTTAGAGGTTTCATTGTGGATAGTTTCTAACATGTAAATATTTTATGAATTACTGGCCGTGTTTTCTGTATTTATAAATTGCATGTTGGTGATATATATGTGTATATATATATGTGTGTATATATATATATATATATATATCTTCCATATTTTTCAAGATATTTGCCTGGGGGATTTAAAATGGGACATCCTATATATGATCCACGTAATGAATATAAAGAAGTACCAGAAATAAATTCTCTATACTGGCAACCAGAAGAAGGATTTGCAATGAGAGAAGCTTTCATTGAGCGTTTATTTCGATAAATTCGTTTTTATTAAGATAGGTTTATAATTATATCAAATAGACAATGTATTATATTACACAAAAATGTATTTTATTTTTCAAATATGTAATTCTAACGTTTTATACAAAGTATAAAAATATGAAACATTCAGAATATATACATTTTGAGATTATATTACAATATTGTACACGATTTTTATAAAAACAGTTGTAATATTAATTTTATATTTAAACATAATAATGCTAATATTACTGATATTATGAATATAAATATCATGAGATTCAAACGAATAGTATAATTATATATATATATACTAACATTATAATCAAAATGATGTCTAATACGTCTAAGCCATGAATATACAATACAATTTACATAGAACACAAAGAATTTATATATAAGAAATAATACAATTTGATGTAATTTATTACATATTTTAATAAATTGTTTGTAAAATAATGAATTATATTGCTTTACATGTAATAATAATTGTGTAAAAGTAGGTGTTTGCAGCAAATGAATAATTACTAAATATAAGATAATTAAACAGAAAATATTTTTCATCATTTTTAAAAGTTGATAAATTATAGTTATTGCACGATGTAAATGAAATCTTCTTGTTGAATCTTGTAATTCCAAAAATATTTGTTTCCCTTTAAATAAAAGTTTAATATTATTATTTGGTAAAATATTTATTAAAATCGAAAGGTTACGTGGACCTAACAAATGCAATTCGCGAACTCGCGGAATCCAGTTTGCCGTTTCATTTCTAAAAAATACCCGAGAGCATTAACGGTCGCCGAGAGAAGCAAAGCGAACAACGAATCTTGCGCGACGTCTCTGTAGACGTTTCCGAGTGTCTGCTGTATACATCTCGGCGCCCTCTTTAAAATTTGAGAAGATCTACGAAACATCAGTCTCCTTTGCCGTCTGTGTCTCTGTCTCTGTTTCCGCTTTCTCCTGCATTATCTCACTTATGACGAGAGATTATGTTCTAAACTTTTAATCACGCAATAAATCTTTCTCTCAATTTGCAAATTGTCTAAACGGCGTTGTCACGGCAAGTACACGTCACGCCGCTCGGGAGAGATAATGAACGGAAAGACAGATGGAGAATTAATTCGGAAAGTTAAGTTTCCCGGGAGCTCCTTCTGCCCAATGAACGCCTGTTGCGCTTCTTTGCTCGGGGACTGGTTATATTCTCGGTTCGGGGATATAATGCGGCGGAACGGAAGTAATGAGAGTAGCAGGCAGGGGATGAGAAAGGATAGAGGAAAAAGCAGGAGGAAGGGAGCGAGAGGCTGTAGGTAACATTATTCAAATCCCATGTATGTAGATCCGTATCTGGGAATGTAATTCTAGTGCGGACGCGCGTTTCAGCCCCGTTTTGTCGGGGCAACACTTAATTTGTCCGGCCGCATTTACGCGCGCACCGCGGGATATTCGTCCACCGGATGAATCCGTCGTCGTCGTCGTCGAGCACGTTATTTTCGTCGTAATCTCGCCGGTACCGACGTGTCGGCCGGGAACGAACGTCGTAAATCCATTAGCAGCCGGAAGTACGCCTTTGTGTGCAGATCGATGAAGAATCGAGAGGTCCGTGCTCGCGCGCCCGCGCACCTCTTCCTGTCCGATTTCGAAATTCCTTCCCGCCTCAAACACGCCCGTGCAGCCGGCGACTGAGCTTTTCGTCGGTCAACTTCTACGCTAGGATCACTGCCGCCGGCAGCGTCCTCGTGACGTCCCCATTCACCTCGCAACGTGACGCGACGCGAAACTCGAAAGTAGCAACGAGCGCTCGCGCTCCTCTCGTTTTACCTTAGCTCGTTGTCGAATATTTTTGCTCCCGAGCGAGAACGCGCGCGCCAGGTACGCGTAGCGCCGTCCCGGCAAATGATAGGGGATCTAAGTACACTCTCTTGTTCTACCTCTCTTACCTACCTACAATCTTACCGGTAATATCAGTGTACGCTCGAGAGGAAGGTGTCGGCACACCGTATGAGCCGACGCGCGATCAGCGCGAGGTAGCAGGGACGGGGGAAAAAGGGAGCGCGCCAAGGGTGGAGAGTGAGAGGCGAGCGAGAAGAGCGAGAAGCGAGAAGGGTGAGAAGCGAAGTGGTTCTAATTATCGCAAATTACCGTGATCCTTGGCTGCCTATCTCCCGGATTACATTCCTTAGCATTTGAGATACGTAGCAGGTAGGAACACGGGAGGTACTTTCTGAGAATAATCGCAGCTAAACGATTGATTGAAAACGCGTATTTCGTTGCTCCCCTCGATAGTTCCTCTCCTCTGAGATACCCCCGAAAATGTAATTGGGGTGTTTGCTCTACACTTCGCCCCATGTTCTACGATGGGGAGAGGACTGCCCTTCAGTTTAACGACACACCGTACTCATTCCCCTCGAACATATCTCTTCTTTTAGTGGAGGGTAAACCTTGTTATGGTTTCCTCATTTTTGTCGATGGGAATGTGATGGACGTGAGGATCCGAAAACGGTGCTGCCGCGAATGTACGATGACCCGGGGGTGCGCGTGGGAAGAATTTTATTTCTTAGAAGAGAAATGTCTTGTTGCGAATTACATTCCTCGAATTTTGAACGCTATGTGACGTGATGTGAAGCGCGCAGCAGTCCGCACGCGAGCATATAAATTTCTTTTCCCGTATCTATCGTATAAATTCTAATTACAAATCTAATTGGCGATGTTACTTCAGGTATGCAGGAGAAGCCACTCCGGACACCTCTCTTCTTTGCGGTTCAGAGTGAGTCGAAAGTGAAAAATTTTCAGTGGTGGGGTATACACGTCCTGACGCGGGTCTTTATGAAAAAGTCGTTCGATTCTAACTTCATAAAGAGAAGACACGACATTGCAATTCGACTGAGCTAATTTCTCCGAGAAATCTCTTATCAAAGTTACTTCAGACTTTCGATTCGTCGTATATGTCCTCATTAAGGGGGGTATGTTCCCACGACGGGGATGTTTCCGCGACCTATAAGTATCATATTCGTAAATCAGAGAGCGACCCGGTTCACGAAATCGCCAGGAATAATCACGTTATCGTTACGAGAAAAATATGCTCAGCCGAGCTTTCCGTGCCTCAGCGGAGAGGCGAAAGTACCAGCCGGCTGTACTTTGCCCGTCGGAGGCCTCCAAGACGCGCTTTCGCGATTAACGAGACGAACAAGCGCCGACAAACGGTTCGTACGAGGGGGGAGTGCAGGCGTGAACCAAACCGACACCAACCGCGAAGCTGACTGGCTCTAACTAACGATCGCGATTCGTTCGTCTATTTTTCCGTTACATTTACATCGCTTTTCCACCTGCGCGACCCGACGTGTATCCCGTATACGCGAAGCGTTCGTGAGCAACCGAGATTCGCTCGCGGGCGAAACGCGACGAGCGCAAACGGACGGAGGGGGGTAGGGGGAATAACACTCAGGCAGCCGCCGCCGCGCGTTGCGTCATTAACATTCGCCCGTTCCCGTTATTGTTTATTATTACAGCCGCGCGGCCGCGAGTCCTCGCGATAAAACCGCGACCCACGCGACGCGACGGGGGCGGGAGAGCCCCACTTGGCTCTCGCTTGGTTCCGATTCTCGACAAGAGCTCGGCGACAGAGAGCGCGCGTCATTGCTCGCGCTCGGCGAATTCTTGCACGGACGATTCGGTGCACACCGTGCCAGTCTCTGTCAGGTATCTCGTTATACACGCGTTTCCCGGACGGCGGCGACGGCGGCGTGAGGTCTCCCGGAGTTGGGACAGCGGGTCAGGTGCGCGAGTGTACGTCACGTAGGCTGCACGTACACGGAGCGCATACGTCTGCCTCGCGATCTTAAAGGTCTCTACCCGATGTAGGATCCTCCTTTCTCTCCGGTGCGCGTCACGATTTCTTAGCGTGGCTCGCGATTATCCCGTCCTCCTCTGTCCACCGCCCGGATGCCCGTCGTGCGGCGACCGCCGCCGCCCTGCGCCCTTCCAATGACCCCTTACCCCGTTGCTCGTGTATTGATCTCGACGCCGTAATTAAAATTGTCGCATACATGTCCTACGGTTGTGACGCACTTGTTTCACCCCTATCCCCCCCCCCTCTTCCTTCTCCGCCACAAATCTCCCCAGCGAGATTTAGCTCACGGTTCTTTGATGTTCAATAATACACAATGCCGAGGCAATTTCCTCTTTCTCCCTCTCCCTCTCTCTCTCTCTCTCTCTCTCTCTCTCTCTTTCTCTGGCCTTCTCTTCACTTTGTTCGTCCGTTTATTTCCCGCCCTCCTTCACCACCCGCGCTTTCATGTTAACTAGCGATATCGCTTGTGGTAATGCTTTCGGCATAACTCAAGCCCGCTCGCATGCGATCGTATTGACGGTATCGTTGATCAAATAGCGTTACTCGAAATTGTAATGTCATTTGCCACGTGTGTCAACGGTACGATACATCGACGGCTGTACGGCTATTCTTTCGCGTCCGTTTGTTTGGTGCGACTGCCTACCGCGGTAATAGGCGTCCGTTCTCTCTGTTAGTATCCACTTTACATCGCGAGCTTGCATTGCCGTTCTTTATCAAATGAAAAACGTCATACGCCACGGCGGCGGGATCAATACCCCGCGTTCCCTACCCGCTTCGATGCGTCTTTCAATCTAAATCCGATGAAGTCGCGCGGGGACGCTATCGCGATTATTAGCTGTACGCCGCATGCATAACGAGCGATTACGCGCGTAATCTCTGCTGAAGCAGCACGTAGTTAGGTCAATCGCGCGCGCGCGCGATTGACCCGCGGATCGGATCAAATTTACGCCTCGAGTCGGCGGGAATGGCCGAGCGCTCGAAAAGACGGTGTTACGTTCTAGAGGAGGAGGAGCGCAACTCTTCTGTTCGCAGGAAAGGCGAACCTCGTTCGTACACGCGTGCCAGTGAGAGAGAGAGAGAGAGAGAGAGAAAGAGAGAGGGTGGGCAGGGGGGGAGGGGACAGAAAAGACGAGAGAAAAGACGGCGCAGCGCGCGCTCGCTCGCTGCCGCACAAAGAGGCCCGCGACAGTGAAAGTACACACATACACACTCGCTACGCGAGCCGACGCCGCGGCTACCTTCCGGGTACGATTGCCGGGTTACACAACGTCCAAGAGACGTGTAGAGACGAATGGCATTCGGGGTTCACTCGCGCGCGGTGACTCGAAATGCCCGTCTCTCGCGATCGCCGCGGCGCGGCGGCGACGGACGGCCAAAGTCGACCAGGAAGTCGATGAACGGCGGCAAACCAGATTCGAGATTTAAGTGGCCGCGCGGGGAAACCAGACGTAGCTGCGCGCCGCAGCTTTCCCGGCTGCGGCGCTCGCGCGACCGGCCGATCGGTGGTGCGTTTAACTAAGCGGTCCGTGCACGGCATAATTAACCGGTGGAAAATGCGCGATTAGTTTCGCGGCTGAAATCAAGCGATCGGCCGGCGAGGCGGCTGATCGTATTGATTGGCCGAGAAGCGCGACACCTGTTATTTATTTACTTATTTATTCGGACTGTTGACTCGCGACGCAATCGTCGCGCATCCTACGTTTCTCTTTTTCTCGCCCGCTGCTCTCCCGCTACTGCTGCAGGGGTCGGGATTAAGCCCGGGAAACGTCACTCGCTATTGCTGTACTCGAGCGTCGTTATTTTTTCACGTATTTATTTCCCTGACAATTTCGCGAATATTTCCGCTCATTCCGTCGGTGAGGATAACATCTCGCGCTGGCGGCTGAATATTTTTCCCGGTGCTCGTTCTGTTTCCCCTTCATCGTTCAGACCAAACGGAATTTGAAATAAAATGTAATAAATTCACGAAAAACAGGATATTACAAAACCCTCGTTTCAAAGCCGGCGAGTTTGAAATACCGAGACAATGATGCACTCCCGCTTATTAATGTGCTCGCGCGTAAACAAGTTGCCTCCCGTTCTGTCAACGTTATAAAATCTCGTTTACACATGGTGGCGGCACGAACACGGAGTGTTGTAACGGGATTCTGTGACTCGTTATGCAGTTGCCACGATAACGACACTGTCGTCGCGCAAATATATAATATACGGCAGAAAAATGCGCAACATTTTATAACGAAGCAAAAACTATCCTTATTAGCACAAACAAGTTACAGAATCCCGCTATTGGGAAAAACGCGCTCTTTTACTTGTTGGACTTTGCATCCCGCCGGAGTAAGCGACGACTCGAGAACAAGGACGAGGGGATTATTGATAATTGGTAAGCGGGGACGGGAATATTTTTCATATCAGTGCGAATCGTTACATCCACCTAACTTTTCAAACTCAATCGATAAGAATTATGTTCGGAAATATGATTATGAATCGATAAAAGAATAGAATAGATAGAAAAAAAATAGAATAGAAAGAAAAGAATAGATGGAAGAGTGAAATGACAGAAGACAATTGACCAAACGATATCGATTACTGATTATAATATTTATTTAAGTATAATATAAACTAATAATTTGAATATAATATATTTAGTTTAATGTAAATAGTTTAATATAATATAATATTGAATATAAGCTAATATATAACTAACTATAATACATTTAATATTTACATTTAATACACTTAATATATTTAATATTATATTTTTTTAAAATCTACGTCTTACAATTAATTCCATTCTATCCAAATAATATCGTAATGCTGTGATTAAAAGTTCTTCGATACACTCATGGCAGTCTTTGCTGTCCGTTTTCACAAGCACTAGTTTCGCACAGTAACAACACAATAATTTACTATGACTAAAATAATCTTGATGAATTATTATATGACGATTACCTAACTGAACAAAATTTTGTGGATGAAAATCAAAATAACATTCATAACATAATCTCCTTATTCCGGAGTCACGTATACTAATATAAATAATTTGGAATTCCACCGGTTTTAAACAAAAACTATTTGTAACTGCCAAATATAACTGGTTACGGGCCGCGTGGTCTTGAGGTCGTACACCATCGATCGGACCGTAGAACTCATTAAAATCCTTGTTTTCTTCTCCCGGTGGAAGCTTCATGATCTAATATTTAAGAAATTGAAAATTTAATTAAATTAAGTTAGAATCTAATCGGCGGGTGAGGAAGCGGGGGGAGGGGGCGAATTAAGTCTCTGCCAAAAGGGCCCTGTGTGTTAATGAAGTATCAGCGCCGCGCGCGCGCGCGCGGAAAGACTTACGCCTACGCTTTGAAAAATTCTCGCATAGTGCGCCGGATGCCGTTTTCCTTCGACAGATAATTAATGCGGATGACATTTAATGAAACACGTGACTGTCCTTCTCTGATAAATCCCGCCGCGGGAGAAAAAAGAACACCGGGCCCGTAATTACGCGCCGCACTCGGCCCACTGTGAAATCGGATTCGCACATCATTCACTTTCATTAAAACCTAACGACGACACAGCGTGCGCGTGATTATATCCTTCCTCTCGTCGAAGCCATCGCCTGTGGCTTCTCGCATACGCGTGAACTCCGGTTAGTTAGATTTCGGCGTCAGCAACTAGAGCCATTGTGATAAAGGCCTGTTGCTCTGTTGTACTACCGGCCGAAGCGCGGTTGAACAATCGAATTAAACTGCAATATAATTGCGATTATTAATCGCGGCCGCTTTCGTGACAACTGGATAATTTGGTATGTAGAGCGCGCGATACACCTATTCACAGAGCGTAGAAAGCGTCGCCGCGATAAAACGCGACAAAAAGTCCCGTGAAGTAGCGGTAAGAAGTGGAGGAGGAGGAGGAGAAGGAGGAGGGAGGGGGCGACCACGGAGAGAAAGAGCACAAGAGAGACGGATCTTTTTGCTGAGAGATCAACGTTCTCTCCCGGTCGTCTCGTCTTCGTAGCACGCGTTTGTCAACGCGGACAAAGAGGATGTCTCACGCGGTGCCTCGATCGCGCCGCGATCCGGGCAAGGTTAAGCGCCGTCAATCGCCCGGGAATTCGAGCTTGAATTTCAAAATACGTACAATGCACCTCGCACAGTTTATCGGCCCACCGACACGCACCGACGGATTAACGCGACGGACATTTTAATTCCACTTCACCCGACGGCGAAAGTATTAACGCGCGCGTTCGCATCGCTCGAAGATGTGTCAATTTGGACGCGAGAGTGATTTATGGTCGCGCGCGGATTGTTACATTAAAATATGTGATCGCGCGTGTCTTCGCCCGACGCGGCCGCGATACCGTGAATGTCGCAATGCGAACAATGAGAATGCACGAATGACTCTGTACGACCGACGTCGCTAATTTCAGTTTTCGCTTCTCTCTCTCTCTCTCTCTCTCTCTCTCTCTCTCTCTCTCTCTCTCTCTCTCTCTCTCTCTTCCCATCTAAGCGCGAGACAGCGTTTGGGTCAGGCAGCGACCCATGTACGACTGCACGCAGCACGCTTCTAATTGCCCTTTTTCTAAACTTGCATAATCGGCCTTAATAGACGTTTGATTCGCGCTCATCGAAGTGAAGAAACATGTCCGACAGGAGATGTCACGCCGATGATAAATGTTCACTCGTTTGATTGATTTTCCCGCAGTTAATTCGACGCGACAAGTAATTTCAGGAATCTCTTTCCCTTTCTCTTTTTCCTTTTTTTTTTTTCAAGTCAACCGAATCAATCGAAGAAGCTTTTGTTATGTTGAGCGTCTTAAGGAAACTTCGTTTCCGAATTCGCGCTTGACGTCTAATCGACGCGTCATCGCGGCGTCGAATAAAAGTCGGAGTTTTGAGCACTGCGCACATTTGGATCTCCTTTAGCCGTGATCGTGTCATCTGGCTCATAACGAGCTCAGATGGACGTGAGAGGCGCGAGTTCTCGATAAGTAGGCGATTAGAAGTACAATGTACATGGAGCATTCGAGGGGAGTGAGCTCGGAAATAGCGCAACGAACGACCGCCGGCGGTAGTGAGGAATACTCAGTCGGGGGGAAGGGGGAGGGGAGCGGCTCACGATGAATTTACACATTCCCGTTATTATTTACTATGACGGCCAAGTCCTTGCGAGAGAACGATTCACGGAATGCGATAGGAAGAGAAAGATAGAGATGCGAGAGAAGTAGCCTACTTGACCCTGATATGAAAAAAAAAATATATAATTTTCGGGCCCATCGCGTCGTCGCGTTCACAGCGATTCACACGATGTTTGCTGTCGCCTCCAATTGAGCGAATATTGGTTTGCGATAGGGGATAATCGGACGGAGGAAATGTGCGAAGAACTGTGTGTCTGGGAATAAAATCTTACGTTATACGGAAGTGGAAATCGGCACGTACTTCGGCTGCGGGGGGTGAAAGAGAAAAGACGTTCGGTAAACAAACATATATGCGATCAAATACATTGACACCATTCCGTCGCAATATGTGATATCCCATCTTAGCTGTGATCAAACTCGGAAAATCTCGCAACTAAAGAAGACCCACTCTTGTCGATGCGCGACAAATAATCGAGAGATGAAAGAGAGAGAGAGAGAGAGAGAGAGAGAGAGAGAGGGAGAGGGAGAGAGGGAGAGGGAGAGGGAGAGAGAGAGAGAGAGAGAGAGAGAGAGAGAGAGAGAGAGAGAGAGAGAGAGAGAGAGAGAGAGGCCGAGATTCCAAGCCGGCGGAGGAGATAGCGTAAGGCTGTAAGAAGATGGGTGACTAGGTAGGTTGGTAGGTAGGTAGGTAAGTAAGGAGAGAGGTAACAATCAGGCAATCAGGCTGCGGCGCAGGGTTCGCGGCGGCGTTATTATCTACTTGGGTGGACAGGTGCCAGGGGGATTCGCAAAAATGCGCGCTCCATGCTCTCTCGGCGGAAGATCGTTATCAAAGAGGGAGGAGAGAGAGGGACAAAGAGAAAAGGGAGCGGAGGGGAAGAGAGAGAGAGAGAGAGAGAGAGAGAGAGAGAGAGAGAGAGAGAGAGAGAGAGGGAGAAAGCGAAAGAGAGAAAGTCGTCGAGTAAGACCGGACCGCGGAGAATCCGACGGGAGGACGCGCTCGCGGCGTAGATTCATACGGACGCATCACTAGACGCAGCCGTTGCCGACCAAAGGTGTATAAGCCACGTTAAGGAAAGGCGGCGGCGGCGGCGGCGAATATCAGGAGGAATAAAAGGTCCAGGTAGCATAGTTGCACGCACATTCCCGGTTCACAGCCTTGACTCCGGTGGCGAACGAGCCGACTAGAGAGGCAGCGACCGGCACGGCGGCAGAAGCGCGCGCGGCAGCAAACCCAAGCGAACGGCTGTTGACCGAACGAGGAGGAACGTCGGCGGACGGACTAGCTCGCGCGCGGGGCTCGGCAGGCCGACGAGAGTCTTAGATAGAGGAGAATGAGGAGGATGAGAGGAGGAGGTGGAGAAGAAGAAGAAGAAGAAGAAGAAGAAGAAGAAGAAGAAGGAGAAGGAGAAGAAGAAGAAGAAGAAGAAGAAGAAGAAAAAAAAGAAAAAGAAAAAAAAGAAGAAAAAGAAGAAGAAGAAGAAGAAGAAGAATAAGAACAAGAAGAAGGTTTCCAGCGCGCGCTCACCAGGATACGCTCGTTCGCCCGACGATGGCAATTATACGCGCCGAAGCTATCCCGGCTAGATTCAAGATCAGATATTCCCATCTGTCGGTGTAAGCGATCCGCAAACGATCCCGCGAAGCGATCGGATATCCTCCTCCCGAGCCGCGCAATTTTTCCGCGAACGCCGCTCCGACGGAAAGCTCGCTCGCCGGCTCGAGCTCTCACGAGAACAAGAAAGAAAGAGAGGAAGAGAGAGAGAGAGAGAGAGAGAGAGAGAGAGGGGCTGCAGGGGCAGCGGAGTGCCAAAGATGCCGGTGCGGCAGGAATTCACCGAGTCAAGAGACAAGAGGGAACGTTTTCTTGGGAAAATCTTGTCGCCGTAGGGATCTCGCACGAAATTCCTACAGCGAGCCGCGGCTTCGGACACCAACTATGGCGCGCGCCGACGGCGAACTATTAATGTGTTTCTCCCGTGAGCGAGCGAATGGTAAACGGTTCGCGCTCGTCATCCTACGTTATAAATCTTATCCAACGGTCGCATGTGATCGTCATGAGATACAGGCGCGTCGTCGTGTGAGGAACTCGGCTCGCGTATTCGATCGCCTGGTGCGAATTGCAAGGTGAGGTGTACTTCCCCGCGAGCCGCGACGTATCGAAAGGTGGGCGCGCTTCGCTTGCTTGCTTGCTTGCTCGCTTGCCAGCTTGAGTCTTCCCGAGAGTACTTTGATCGCGGATTGCGGATCTCGTCCAAGGGACGCCACTTGTCCCGACGACTGCGAAACGAAACGCTAACGGATACGTGTCTTGGATGCCGAACGCCTACGCGAGATCTACTCCTGATGCCATTCCGATGTTAATTGAGGCGGCCTAACGCCCACGAGGCGCGAGGTGTACGCGATTGGCCTGGATTGGCAATCGTCAGTATTGACTATCATTGGCTCGATCGTCATGCCGACAAACACTCCAACTTCTTCGGTAATTCGCCCGACGAGTTAGCGGCACCCGAAGCTAAATCCGCACCGACAACATCGCCGCGCGGGCGATAGCGTTGAAAAATAAAGACAGAGTAGCGATCTCCGGGATTTCTCGCGCGAGTGAACCGTCAACGGCGACGAGAAGGCGACTCAGAGAAGGCGAGAAACGAAAGCGCACGGAGAGGAAGGTGGAGAGGAAGGCGGTCACTCCCGGCGGGCAGAAACGGCAGACAGTGAACAGAGCCACTGTCTGGTCCTGCTGGAAAAATTACCTCTGAATCACTGCGCGGCCTACCTGCTGCCTTATTGAGGAACCCGCTCCTCGCGGCTGTTCTTTTAGTTGATGCAGTCAGGAGTATAAATAGCACTCTTGGCGAATGCTGGAGACACTCCGCGCCGCAAGTCCGTACGCATCACTTCGTTTCGTCCTGCGCCACTCGCGCGCAGCGTTGTGTGCGCTCTCGCGATATTTTCCTCTCGCGCGCTCGCGCGCCAATTATACGCACGCATACGCACGCGGTACACGCGGCTCGCGAATACCCGGCATAACGAGAGAGAGAGAGAGAGAGAGAGTACCCGCGCCATCGCGATCATCGGTAACAGCGTGCTGCGAAATGAAACGGAGCTTTATCGCCGCGCGTTGGTCGCGCTTCAAGTCGCGGCAACAGTCCTCTATAATCCGACGGTGTAAAGTGACGTTGATCTCGGATCTGCGCGGTCTCATCCTCGAGCGAATTTTCATCGCCGCGGTAGAACGTTGATTCTCCGGCCGATCTCTCCGGCGTCCTGTCAATCTTTTTTCAGCGCGCGAGGACATGCAGCGCTCCAAGTATCCTTTCAAGGTCCAAGGCGTCGAGGGAGTACTTCGTTCGCAATTAGATGACTGAGTCTGGCGCACGCGTTTGAGTCGAATAATTCGCTTCTAATTTGATGCAAATGCCGCGCCTATATGCGTCGTCGACTTTATGCTCCGACGAGAGACGACTTTCCTCCCGGCTTACGAGCGCTGATATTTGTATCATCGTTTCGAATAAATATTCATAATGACGAGATCTCATGCGAGATACATGCGAGAGAAACGCGACGCCGCGATTTACCGTCGATTTACCGCGCACACGCGTTAAATTCTTTCTACGCGTAAAAGAACGACTCCGCGGAAAGAAGAACCCGGCCGAGGAAAAAACGAATCGACGTTCGCGCGAGACGGAGAGACGCGCGATCGGCGTCGTGCAACTCCTAGGGGCGGTGTTTTCACATCTCGCTGGCGAGCTCGAGTGCTGGCGAGCGAGAGCGAGAGAGAGAGAGAGAGAGAGAGAGAGAGAGAGGGTAGAATCGTAATGAATCGCCGCTGTTCAAAGCAGATGACCCGCTAATTTATGTTCATCATTCTGCATAGCAAAAGTTATCGTCGCGATGTCAAATCCAGCAATTTACAGGACAATATGCCGCAATCAATTGCGAGCGGCCAGCGCGGTTAGACAAATTTGTTTTCCGTGATTAAAGATCTGCGGCGCGATTCGTGCATTGTGCTAATGGAAGCGATATCTGCGCGGTCAACTCGCGCGGTTATGATTGTCGCACACGCGCGGATATTAATAACAACAGCATCGCGTCTCGTCGCGCGTGTCCTCACTCTCCCGTCGCTTTTTCTTTCTCCACCCTCGATCTCGCTCTATATTATAGTATCAGGTCATTGAGTATGAAGTGTTCGATTTCGAATCAAAAGTTCATTATATCTCAAAGCAGAAATAGTAAAATTAATCAGAGTACGCGCCTAAATTATTATTGAGGAGTAAGCGGTGATGAAATTGTCGAAGGCATTTTGCACAGCCTGTCGAGTATCGAATATCGATTATCGAACTTAGTACTTGGGAAATCGAACATTTCATATTTAATATTTAATGACCCAATAGAACGGCGCTTGTACTTTCTCGAGCGGAGGACGTGGGCGTCTTTATTGATGCAGTAATACGCCGTGGCAAGTTAGCGCGCGCGTGTTGGAGCGACTTCTCCTTAAAAGTGCGCGATCCTCGCGCACGGCACGCACGGCTCGTCGACAAAAGTACCAGTTCCGTGTCCTTGCGGTAGTAACACCTTGGACCTCGAGGGCAGGATAACAGCGTCTCCCGGTAAGGCCGCCGTTGAGACCTGGCTCTCCTCGTCCCACGTATAAACCCAGCCGACCGAGTCACCGACGCCGCGTTCGTCCTGCCCGATACCTACCGTATCCTTCCCGTCGCCGCGGCCGCGGCCGCGGCCGGCTGCCTCGGTAACGCACCAGGAAGAGCGTTTACCTCGGCAACGGGCCTCTTAAACCAGCATAGAATGCCGTATCTGTCCGATTTGATTTCGGTCCTCTCTCGAATGCGGCACCGCACGTAGGCCGCGCATCGCGAGCGCGTCCGCGGACGTTTGCGCGCGCGCGCGCGGAAGAGGATTATATCAATTTACGACGCGGGCACACTCTCTTTTCACAGGCGGTGTCCTGTTCCGCGCGGATAGCAGTCTTAAAATTAATAGACGTATGCGCCGGGGCCTCAATGAGACTTTGTGCTCGCGGGATTTACGGTCCATCTTTTTCTCCGCGTTACCGTATTCTTGCCCCGCTTGAGATATATTTCGCTACACCCGCGGATGCGCGCACGTTACGTAAACGATAATCCGTCTTTTCCTGTCTGAGCGTCGCGACGACGCGCTCGCGTCGATCCGCCGTCGGCTCGTTCCGAACATCGTCGGCGGAGTGTCTCGCTTTTCGCTTATTTTCAATGACGCCTCTCGCAGCGCGCTTGAATTTGATATATCGGGCCAGTCCTTTTACTACACTCTCATTGACGTGTCCCAGGAGAATCCGAAAGTTTGATTGCTAAAGGAAGAGTTAAATTTATGTTTCCCGTGGCCACCGTGGGATAAGATCTTCGAGGGGAGATCATTCTTGAGAGTTCATTCATATTCCGCTCAAGTGATTTTATGGGGTCACGAATATCTGGTATGCGTGTCAGGTTAACTGCGTATTTATCAGCAATTTGTCAAGTTCTGCGCGCTAAGGAATATTTAAATTATTTCTCGTCACGTCAGCTACCGTCGTCCACGTAGAAGAGGGTCGATGATCATCCCTTCGAAGGGAGTCGGAGAAAAACGAACGATAAACATCCGAAACATCGGAAAGGGCGCGGTTGAGAAGCAGGCCGTATATCACGTCTGAAGTTTTCCGGGAAAATCTACACGGTTTCGTTGCTTTCGGTAAAACGAGCGAGATTTCGCTCGAACGCGCCGTATCTCAGGTATCGGCCCGGTTTGAGCCCGGCCAAGATTGAAGAGTCCTTCGCCGCAATTTTGGCCTTTTAATATTAGATGATGCGTGCTGAATGTTTAAAAAGATCGAATGCTTGCTTACCGCGAAGTCACACCGAAATTACACCAGTGGGTGTAAGTAAAGTCGACGGCGTATAAACATTCTGAAGTTTCAATAAAATATCCATCTCCCAGCGAGCACTTTTTCTTTGATCAAGATACCCCGTGACTGACTCTGACGGAGGACGAAATACTTCTAATACCCCCCGATACACGAGAAACATACGTGCTAATTTCATTATTCATCGTCGTAATTCCGCGAGAATTACGACGATGGCGGCGAGTAACGCAATCCAGGTTATCAAGAAGCGATTTCCTTTTCTCCGCGATATTGCGAGATCTGATTCTATTTCGTGGCGATACCACGAGCGAACAGGCCTCCAATTAGCGGCGCGGCGTAGGTTGCCGAAGGACAATACTTAACGTGCGTATAAGCTTCGAAGATAGCGTTTCCGCCAGGAAGCGCTATTGATAGCGCTCGGCCGACGGCGCGACGCGCTCCCATCTCCCCCGTGGATTTTATTAACACGAATTTCGTAACGCTTTTACGATTACGATGATTCCGTAGACGCGCTCCGCGTAATGCGATACGCGTGCATTAAACGGCGCGATAGTGAAAAGTAAGCGCTCACTCGCGGCCGATAGCGGCGGACGGAGACGTTCCTGAGAAATCCTGGCGTGTCGTTTTCACGCGAGCACGGCACGAACTTCCGCCTGTACGGAGCGCGACTTAAAAATTCATTATAGAATCACGCGAAGGACCACGCACGTCTCTCCACCCGCCGTTCTCTGCTGTATCGATTTCTACGTTAAACGTATAAACTGTCGGCCAGACCGCGTAGGCGTCGGATAAACCTGTTGCATAGGTTCCGGCCGTAGCAAGGACTGAACTGGAAACTTTCAGTTGCGCTCATCGACGTAGCGAGAAGGTAGCGATGCGATGTACACATGCGTATTCATTATCTTTTCTTTTTTTCTTTCTACACGATTTGTCGTATATCACCAGAAAGGAGACCGAGACAGAGACATATGTATGACTGAATGTAAATCAAACTCATCTTTATCAAAGAACGACTTTTACTAGGTAACGCTCAATGAGAAACTCGGATAATTTAAAGGCCGTTAAATTGAAATCTATTGTGTAGTGTGTGTATATATGAATTTGATTCGAATCCGAATACGACCTCTCTTCAGAGGGAAACGGAAATATCCGACACCCCGAGATATACCGTCTCATCGCCGGCGGCACGAGACGATTCTTTCTTCGCGAACGCGAACGCGAGTCGTCGAAAATCGCGTAGGTGAGCGATTACGACGAGCGCGACGTGAGGACGATAGGCCGGGTTCTATGATGATCCCGGCGCCGCGAGAAGTAGCGTTAATCGTTATACGAAAAAATCAGGCAAATTACACGCGCGATCAAGTCGGCCGAGTGTGCAGTCGCGTTCGGTTTGGAGACCGCAATTCACCGCAATACGTCGTTAAATGCTCACGCATCTCGAAAGTGTTTTGCCCGAAGAAATGAACTACAATGAAAATAAGGAAGTATGTAACGACGCGGTAGATTCGATGATTAATTAATTGACGACCGAGTCAATTGTATATATATATATATATATATATATGAGGAAGTCGTCGTAAGAATTAATTTTCCGCGTCACGGGACCAATTGGCCTTCCACCTTATCGACATACGAAAATTAATCGCCTTTTATGACCCTTCACTATTCAATCCCCCACAGCCCTTATCGCGTAACGTTTCCAATTGCCCATTTTGCGGATATTTCTGCTTCTGCTCTGAGAAGAAGTCGAATTCGGTCACGAGATTATATACAGTCTTATAGTTACCTGTATAAACTGTGCTGTGTAAACTTGAGCTTTGTATCGATGACTCCCGTTACCGCTGCGTTGACGCTTTTAGAATTTAGGCAGGAACAGAACAAGCAAAGAGTGGTAGCGCCTTGAGATGCTGTGAGATGTCGGAATTTCTCCCTCGTAAAGATGATATTTACAGATGATGGCCGTAAAGATGATATTTACAGATGATGGCCGTAAAGATGATATTTACAGATGATGGCCGTAAAGATGATATTTACAGATGATGGCCGTAAAGATGATATTTACAGATGATGCCCGTAAAGATGATATTTACAGATGATGGCCGTAAAGATGATAATTGTGGATGATGGCCGTTTATTTCCGGAACGGAGGCGAAGTCCCTGTAGACCCCGTAGGATGAATCTTGATATTATATTTCAGAGGATCGTTCCTCTGCTCTCAATTTCTCTGGTGATGAATAACCAGTGAATGATTCGTAACGTTGGCTCTCTCTCGCTTATGTCTCTTATCTCTCTGATAGCAACTTTCCCTATAGGACCGTTATGTGTCAGAGCAACAACCGTACTGGATGGTGACGTTCAGAGCAATGACGGCTCGCACGGCAGTTTGCACTATTTTATACCTGTTTGGATGACCCGCGCGGATTTTGGGACATGCGCGCGCTTCTCTGCCTTTACCACCCCCACGTATCATTTACGTTTCTCTTACCATGACTGGTTGCTTATCATGGGCTTCCCTTGTGATCCCGATATCTCCCCTCTTCCGACACCTCATCGTTGCCGTTTGCCCCTCCCGCTTGTCCTAGTTCTCCCACACTGTCCGTCATTTCGATTTCCTCCCTTTGGCCCTCCTCCCTTTTTACCACTGGTTTTGTGGTGGTTCTCTCCCTCTCCCTCTCCCTCTCCCTCTCTATCTCTCTCTCTCTCTCTCTCTCTCTCTCTCTCTCTCTCTCTCTCTCTCTCTCTCTCTCTCTCTCTCTGCCACTCCCCATATCTTTTCCTCTTGTCCTCTCTTCCTGTTTCTGTCTCTTTTTCTTATCCATCTCTTATCCATCTCTCAGCCATCGAGCGTGTGTGTGTTCTTCTAACTGTAGATTTCGAAATTGGATCTCGCGCGTTAAAAGCTGCACTAAAAAGATCACGTGTTTCTTGATATGATCTACTTTTATCTCCGTTCATTATCTCCGTTCCACTATCAACAAATAAATGCGTTCTCATTCCGACAACGTAGCCATTGTTATATTTTTAAGAAAAATCTATAACAGTTTGAAAAAGAACACATGAGCGTAAAGCGTCATAGCGACCCGCACAATTGCCGGAGCTTGCAACCCCGTACCCTCACCATCAGCGTTTCACTGGAGAGGATCACGAACGTACCGCACGCACGTACGCACGCGCGCGAATATAACCCCTCCAACTCTGCGCGGAATCCTTTAGACGATGTTACACCACTACCGGTGCCGCCAGATTTGACCATTATTGATTCATATCTCGAAAAATATTTAACGAGAAATAAAATTTTCTCATAACGTTCTGATAAGCTCTCGAGATAAATCACTAGAATATACGATGAAAAATTGGGCGTTCTATTTAAAAAATTCAATCTAAACTTGAGAGCTCCTCCAAGCTTATACTCAACATCAAATAAATATTAGCGTTCGATACATTCTTTAAAACTCTACAACTTTCGTACGAAACATTTTGTTGTAAAATGTCTTGTTTTTCGAGATATTTAACATTTCTGGTCCGATACGTTTGCCGCACTCTGTATTGTATTCCGCGGCCAGCTTAAAAAGTTATATCCAAATAGTTAAGGTGTACCGCGTGGAAGTTGCACGATCAGATTTACATCTCTTGTGTATGTGTGTGTGCGTGTCACAGCAGAGATAAGCAGCTACTTGTAGACCGTAGAGGGGAAGATTCAAATATCGAGTCAGTGTCCAGTCAGTGTATCCAGTCAGTAGAGTCAAAAAAATGGAAATTTCCATGTTCTTTTAATATAACATCTCAAGATTATTTCCTGAAAGTTTCATTGAAATCGCTTAAAAATTGACGGAAATTTCCATGTTCTTTTAATATAACATCTCAAGATTATTTCCTGAAAGTTTCATTGAAATCGCTTAAAAATTGACGGAGCTACGCTGCTTTAAAGAGGTTTGATTTAGCGACGCATTTAGCGCAGATAGCGCACAGCTGCTTTTAGACAGTCACGTCCCTTTTCCGGAGATTACGTCGGGTATTGAATGGTGAAATGTGCTTGTATTGTCGCATACGTAAGGTGCTAAACAATTGCCATTAGCAAACTGAAAGATTTTTTAAGACAACACTTCAGTGTAACACGCAACGTCGAGCAGTGAAGTTCGTTTATCTACGTCTTGACACTTTGCCGGCCGCTTACTTCTCGCATCGCCTTGCCGTCGGCGAATTTCGCGCGGGTTCTACTGCTCGCCGACGACGGTGATATTAAAGAATATCAAGAAAAGACAATCGGGATAGTTAAAACAGAAGCATAGTGGAAACATTGTCAGCCGCGCTGAACCGAAGTCACGCGTACATGACAGCGATCGATAGCCGTCGGCGAGCAAAAGTCACGCACGCGTACGTACACAGCGGCCGGCAAAGTATTAATATTTGCCAGTTTTCAATATCGTGGATTCAAAGTTACGTTCAAAGTTACGCGCGATGTAAGAATTCTAAACAGTATCAAAAATCGATGCCGAGAAAAGAAGCAGTATTTCAACCTTAAAACGTCGAAGAGCGACGAGAGCAGTTTTAATGCGTCTATGAAGAAACTGAAAATACAGAAAGAAATCCTCGTGCCGCGAGATAGCTTCATAGAGTATATAGAATTGTAAATTTTATTTGCAATTCTATACTCTAACAGTGTGTATGTGTTTTGATAATTGCTACATTTGTGAAGTGCAAAATTTGCAACAATGATGCGTGCAAACTGCAACACTGATGTGAAGTTTGAAACTGCAAATATAATAGATTTTCTGTTATAAATTCTGAGAAAACAAGCTTTTTCCGGCCTGCTGACTGGATATATATAACTCCTTAATCGTTCGTGCTCGCTCGGCTAAATGTGCTAAATAGAGTTGCATGCTCGACGATAAATAGGATACTTCGTTCTCTCGATCGGGCGTCTCTCCGCGGACGAGTTTATTCGTTCATGAGTCTTACATCCCGCCAGACCGGCCGATTGGCGGAGACGGCGTACTACGACGGGTTCGCTTCTATGGTGCATACATATATATATATATATATACGTGTGTGCACGCACACTTACACATGTACGTGTGAGAAGACCCTAGTATCGTTTTCGCGTTGGGGAGAGATTTTGTGGGGATGAAGCGATTACCGCAAAGCAACGGTAAGCCGAAGTTGCGGTCTGAGATATAATGGATGTGGTGAGTATTACGGCTTTCGAAAGTATGAATGTCGACACCCTCTCCCTCTTAGTCTTCGCCCTTTAGTTCAAACAAGCATCAAAGTAAAGAGTTACCCGTCGACGTTATTTCAGTAGAGAAATATCTGCGTATAAGCGCATTATTTTTTAAAAAGAATTTTGCGGAACGGAGCCGGTAGAATTTATGTAAAGAAAATAAATGATTTTCCCCCGCGGGAATCACTTTGATCTATATCTGGAGGTATTTACAGATATTTAAATCACCAAACAAGATCTACCGTCGTAGATCTTGTTTGGTGACATGTACTTGTGGCTTGCAGTCTCAACAAACAAACACGCGATTGAAGTTTTACGCGTCGGAGAAAATTAATTTTTCGCGAGATTTACACAGTCTTCGTTCAAACGTCTCTGGCTACTTCTAACCGCTCGCGTGAGTGAAGCTTTCAGTTTCCAAACATTATTTACAATAAGGGTCTCCAGGGGCCATTTGCGAGCGGTAGAACGAGGAAGAAGAACATGTCGAGCGCATAGTAAGTTAAGTAAAACGGTGAATGAAGCAGAAAGATGAACTGTGAAGGGAAAATAATTTATGAAGAACTGTCATGATTTAGTGAAAAGTTCTAAGAATATATGTTCTTCTTTTTGAGGAATCGTTTATCGGATCTTTACTCTCTGTTGTGCATAAAAAAAAAAATACCTTCTACGCATAAAACGCACTTTTTACATGAGATATTCACGGCGCGAGGGAGGCGCTCAACGCTCTCAAATCGCATTATCCCGCGACTGTGCAACGGTGCATCCATAATACGAGCGCGCGATTCGAACGAATTACAGTTATGGCCCCGAGGATTCGCGTATCCTCTATTCCCTTTGCCGCGCTTTGCTATTGATCTGTGGTGTTCCGCGGAGTCTGACAGCCGTGCGAGACGCCGCGAAGATTCGACCGGCCCGGCGGCAAACCTTGCCTCTCGCGAAACAATCAAGCGCAGGACGCGCATTTTAGTCCCGAGGAAATTAATTATCCGAGATAAAAGAAAGCAAAGAAGAATCATAGCACACGCGAAAACGAATTATCCGAGTTCTGCCGTACAGAAGCAGGTTACTGTTCTCGACCTCAAAAGCGGAAAGAAGCAATTATACAGTTTCCCTTCCTATTCGGATCTTGCCGCTGACAGAAAGAAGAGCGAAATCATCTAAAGATCCGCTGTCCGTAACGCGCGAGGAACCGTTCAAGGAGAAGTCCTCTCTCAGCCATTCTACCGAAACCGACGAGGAGAGGGAAATTTTCCTGCGCGAGCATCACCGATACGATGAGCGATACAAACAAATCCGAATAGAATAAGAGACAATACAGCTCCATTTACGCGTAGCGCAACTCTTCTCTAACTTTCCTCATTCTATTGATCTGCGCGGAGGAGGGAGGACAAGCGTAGCCACACAAATTCCGCGAGACTCGTTATTCATTATATTCCGCGGAAGATTAATATTTCCGCGGAGAATCAATATATCAATACTTCTTTATCTTTTGCGACCGAGGCGAGAGCGACGCAAGATTGGCTGCTGTCGATAATAAATGCCGATGATGGAAATGCCATGTAACGGCGCTAAGTCGAAGGAGCGAGCGGAATTCTTTAGAATAAATTACGCGTATTATGCGAGGGAACAGGGAACGGCGCGGATTCGTTATATCGGACGGAATAATCGGTTCTCCCTTCCGCCTTCAAACACAATTTAGATTAAGAATGAAAGAAACAGGGGATGAGGAAGCGAGACGCAAAGTCACAAAAGTCGGATTTGCGAAGTGACGAAACGTTAATCGATTCGCGCCGCATGGGGTCGGCCTGATTGCGAATTTGAGAGTCACGATTATTTTTCCAAGGCGCCTGCGGCCTTTCGTTTCTCGAATCGACGGTGAGAGAATAGACGAGACGTTCGACGCGATGACGGCAGGTAACAGAAACTCATCGCTCGTAAACGGTGTATTCGCCGAGAAATGGACCCCCGCTGACGGCCGCGGATGATAGCTACCGAGAGAAGATCGCTAACTTCGCTCCCGACGTCTCTCGATAGCGGGCTACACGCTCGTGAGCGCAGATTTTCAGATTACGATCGCGCGAAGATGCGCGTGATAAATGAAGACGCGAAGGCCTTCGGCAGGTTAACACATACTCGGGGAAAGGAGCGCGAGCCTCGTAAGCCTTATATCGATCGCGAAGTTAAAGTTAAAGTTAAAATTGCCGATTGTAAATCCTCGGATTTGCCTCCACTTAAGCATGAAATGAAGTTGGCCCCTTTTGTTTACTCACTTTATTCACATTTTGTACGAAGAGCCAAACAGTAAACAATAATAAGATTATTGATCCCTTGGGCTAAGTTTCGCGCACGTTTCCACTTTTCGATCATTCACTTTTCATTTAATTTTTCTTAATTACACCCCGAAGTATATATGTAAGAACGAGAGTGATAGCTGAAACGTACTGGGCTGGCGGGGGGATGAGAAAGATAAATTAGACGGAAAATTGACTTTATGTATCAATATCCCCTCTGTGATATTAACGCGGTCTCTCTGAATTGGCTCATACGTAATGGAAGTTTCATGCGTCTAACGGGTTTTTTCCTCTCTTAATCGAGATTTGTTCATTTCCCCGAAATAGAACGACATATCTTTCGGACTCGAGACAGAAAGAGATAGAGATAGAGAGATAGAGAGAGAGAGAGAGAGAGAGAGAGAGAGAGAGAGATAGAGAGAGAGAGAGAGAGAGAGAGAGAGAGAGAGAGAGAGAGAGAGAGAGAGAGCGTGGCGCGAAGCTACGGTTATTGATTATTTTGTCTCGACTTTTGTCGCGCTCGCGAAAGCGATGGTTGGCATCCATAGGTTCATGTTAGCGGGACATTAAATATTCAGCTAAGTTACGACGGATTCATACATGCGCCGCATCTCGTCTCGTTCCACCCTTACGTCGGATTATTCCAATTCCGCAGCGGACGTTGACGAATAATCAATTCGTGCCGGCATCATTAACCTACCTATCGACGTTCGTTGCTAGGCACGGACGCGTGTCCTCTCCCCCTTACAAAATATTGCGACGTTGGCAAACGTTGGCGAAAAATATGCGTGTCGAAAAGCTCACCGAAGCATGCTCCCGTTTGATCCGCGCAGAAACGAAGTGAGGCAATATACCGTGGAAATCGACGCGCGGAAGAAAATAAAATCTCATTCTCTTTTAAAACATTTCGTGTCGCGGACAGAGTCGAGAGAATTTTCATGATAATAAGTCGTCTGTTTACTCATCCCCAGTCAAGCATCCTTTTGTACATTATTATTTTGATCTCCAGCAAATTGAGTGAAATGAAATTGTGCAAGACGCGATGAAAGCATCTATGCTGATGAAACGAGTCTCTAGAGCGAATGATTTGTCGATTCTGTCTGTGATACAGTCATTTTCAAATCCTCTTCGGTAATGGATGCTCGATGATGCGTGGATGCAACAGTGCAACGTATATAATATGCAACGGATGTACAGGGGTATGTTGGCGCTGAAAATGAGCTGTTCTATTTGGATTTGTGATCTCGTGGGACATGTAAACGAGCTTTCCGTCGTTATTTGATGTACCGCTCCATTAAACGTGAAATTTAGCAACAAGTTACCTAATCTAATCGCGAGATCTGCTATGTACCAATAATATATATATACTGAATCAACGATAATGGAGATACGATAATGGAGCGTTCTCTTTGCAATTTCAGCAAATAAACTGGTCGATTTAATGCGTAAACACAAAGACTATCGGACGTTGTGCATCTGAAAGGTAGAACGGTGAGATATATGAGGAAGCGGGATTAAGAGGTTGCAAATATCTAGAAGGCCGATGAATAAGTGATATTTTGACATTTTATTCCTGCTAAACAGGTAGCAGAAATTACATAAAATTTTGTAATGATTATAAGCTTATGATATGCTTATGATAGGCTTATGATAGGCTTATGATAGGCTTATGATATAATGTTATTATGATAGACTTATAATATGATGATATGATTATGAACAGACTTATGATATGATGATATGATATGATGATATGATTACGAATAGACTTATGATATGATCTTATGATAGACTTATGATATGATCTTATGATAGACTTACGATATGATTATAATACGATAATAAAAAAAAAATATATATATATATATCATTAGAAAATTGCAATGGAAGAAAAATATGGGCGTCGGCACACGTCGAGGTTGAGAGAAAGGTTTTGCGGTGGACACTATCCCGCCTAAACGATCCATCTGAAACAAAAGAACCATATTTAAGCTAACATTTTAAGCAGTGATTTGTCGTTGACGTTCGCCGACATTTTATTTTGTCGTTTGTTATAAAATGGCGACGAGTTGAGATTGAGATTTCGAAAATTGCGAAAAATTTTCGTCTTTTTCATGTTATTTCTTTTTTTAATGAAGATCGATAAGAAAAGTGAGTTGAATCGTCAACCACAAAAGAAAGTTACTGTGAGTATTATGTAAAAATTTGAGAACGATCCATTGATTGGTTTTTGAGATATCGTTTTTGAAAATCGTGCTTCAAGAAAAATACGTTTAAAGTCTCAAGTTCAGTTTAATTATTATTAACAGTAGAATTTTGAAATTTACTTTTAGTCGGCAATTCCAGGGCCATATGAAATATCCACATCAGTAACAGCATCGCTCCATGAAGACTTCCATGTTGATCATATTGACGGCGAGCAATTCTTCTTATCGCCTCTTGCGTCCGCACTTCGGCCATATCGATGCTCTTTCCATATTCACGATATGCAGCACAATGATCACAATTGATATGATCAATATTTGCATTATTAATGTATCATTATAATAAATATGCGATAACACTTTCATTAAAAATATATGCAGCATATTGGAAACAATTTGTATAATATGTACACCACTATGCTGCACTATTGACGCTATGCGCCGCGTAATTTACCGGCCGCGTCAAATACCAGAATTCGAGTGCTCGATCCCGCTTTACTCAACGCTCTGTAACTTCGTAACATTTTTGCAGATATCGACATGAAATCTTCAGAATATATTCTCGAAACTTGAAGCTTTAAGAAAATGTAAGAAAAATGTAAAAAAGAAATCGATTTTTTTACCCTGCTAGGTGTATGTAACGCGAATCAGACAATCTGTACGTGTTGCGAGGATTAAAAGGAAGGAGCACACGCTTCTTAAAAAAAAATCTGAATATTCGTATCTTAAACACGAATAAAGATATCTATCGCGCCAGTCGTGTTCTTCCTTCGGTGGGACCGATCCGCCGCGCGCGGTCGGCGCAAAAAACACGGTAATTTTGTAATAAAATTACACGACTGTCGCGTATCGATATCGCACGACACATAAAACAGCGTCGAGCTCTAACGTATCACCTCCTCCCTAAAAATGCCTGAAAAATCCAAGCAATTTTTCAGCAATCGAAGGATTGAACACCCCTATAACGCCGCGTGCAGTTTCCTGTTTATCGGGTATCTTCGCTCTCTCCGCGCGCGTGTCCGCTCCATCTCTCAGTAAAAGAAAATATCCGCTGGCGCGTCGCGATTCTTTCACGCCACGTCCCGTCCTGTCTCATCCCGTCCGTCCCGTCCCGTCCTGTCCCGCCTCGCCCGGTCCGGTCTGGTCCGGTCTGGTCTGGTCGCCGAAAGAGATAGCGTCGTCGGGGCGCCGTGATGACGAGTCGCGGACGCGGCAACGCGTAATAAACTTTATTAATGACCGTTTCGCGCGCGACCGGGCGAGGACGCTCGCGGATAACGCGGACGAGAGACGGATGACGTCACTTGCCGGGACGTCCTACTCGCGCGCGCGGATACGGACAAGCGCGAGAGGCCGAAGATTTTCCTCGGCGCGCACGCACGCACGCACTTACACGCGACGCGCGAACAGCTCCGGCCGAAGGTACCGTGAGACACGCGGCGGAAGGGGAATCGATGCAGAAGTGAATGAATGCGGCGAAGCGTGGGCGAGCAGTGGTTCTCCGGTTTCATCTTCTTGGTTCGCGTCTGTCGCGGCAAGGGCCGATCACGGCGCGATGGGCCGTGAAAGTATTCCCCGAATCCTTCGTAGCTCGGACTGAATCGGGCCGAGTTGCATACAACGACCGCGCGAAGTAGGAGCCTCGCGAATTTAGAAAATCTAGACGCGTCACGTCGCTCGCGCTGAGTTATTCGTAGTCGCGGTACTAAGAACGACAGAGAGAGAGAGAGAGAGACAACGCCTAGCCCGATCGCCATCACGCCCTTTCGCGCCGCGCGTCGCGCAAATTTTCCCTCCCTCCTGCTCATCGACATTATTTCTCGGAAAGTCCTCGCGACGATGTAGAGTCTCGCGATTTCTCTCTCGATGATCGGTCTGGTTTTAACATACATTCACAGTCGCTGCCGTGTCATTATTCTGCGCCGGAATCTTTTCTTGAAGAAGTAGCTCTCGATCGTCACAATAGAATCGCATGAAGAAGCAAATGGACGGATGGATTTACGGATGGATGTCCGAGGTGGACGACTGTATTTTTAGCTACCGTCAGCGCGCCGACAGCGGTCGGAAATTAACCCAAGATGAGCGCCGAAGGGAAATCGACGCCAGGTCGGTGCCGATATCACGCTGATCTTTCGCGCGCGAGCATGAGAGAGAACACGAAGCCGGTGCCTGGCGCCGCGAGAATGCGACAGGATCTCGCGGCCGCGGCTTCAAGAGGAGAGACGCAGCATGCACGCGACCGCTCGACCGGCACCACCGGAATAGTACCGGACCGCCATCTCCGCTTCGTCGGCTAGACGACACGGCGCTTGATTCATTCATGAAAAACACGAGGCTTTATCCCAATTAACACGAGTCTCCACTCAATTCATGCGGCCGCGTCGACGGTCATTAATTTCCCGCGGTGACTACTTGACCGCTTCGTCGATACGAGCGTTGCACGCGGCGCGCCTCGCGCGAAGGAACGGCAAGACGAGCGGACGGACGAACGGATGGACGGTGGAATCGCGAGGAAGGAGCCTGTGGACCCGACACCGCACGCAGAGCCTTTCTCTTGATCTATGTTGCTATCCTCTATCCGCCTGGCAAGCGCCAGCAATATCCGGACTACAGCTACGAGCGTCGTACGTTATGCGACGCTCGTACATCCGACGGTGTTTGGAAGCGGCAAGCTGAGATCCGCCGCGCTGATAAGGACGGCGCCCCCTCCCACCGATATCCCTCTCCGCCTCGCGCGTTCTTTTGTACTTGGTCCTTTGCGGATTTCTTCTCGGGGCGAGTCGCTGAAGTTTGTTAGGCTTGTTAGGAGGCAGTTCGTCAGAAGCAAACGTGTTGACAAGGAGCTCACGAATATTCCCCCGCCCCTCGTCCCGGCCTTTCATCTCACGTACTTTTTCGCCCGCCCGTCATTCTTTTACTTTTCCACACCGAGTAGCTCCAATAACGCTCTCGTTATTCGCGGATTGCCCCTACGCGCACATTTTATTTATACGACATTATAGATTTCTTCATAATGTTTGATGGCTACAATCCGGCGGTAATGAGAGCAATAATCCCGCCGATATATATTCCTCTCACTTTTTCGCGCTCTCTTTCTTACGCGGCGGAAGTTTTTTTCCCTGCGCGGATTCCCTTTGCGCTTCTCTCTCTACGCTGTTTATTGATCGTCATCGTCTGTGCACAGTATCGAATATAAAATTTCGCGAATTTTCCCATGCTGCCCATTTTCGTACGTGCTTTGATTTAATACAGCCGACGGTCGGTCGGACGGTGGTCGAGGGCCGACGACTGACTGCGCCCGTCACGTATGTGAATTTGTCCTTTATTGACACAACTGTCGTGTTGCTGCGTAGTTTACGATAACAAAGAGCTACATTAACTCAAATCGCCACGGGAACTCGTGCGCGACGAAAACGTGCAAATTCATGATTGTAATTGCCAATCAACGACGAGCTTTCGAAATGTCGGACATTTGTGTTTACCGATCACCGCGGCCCTCGAAATACCCAACAGCGTCCCCTCACGCGAATTGTGTTCTCTTAACCCTTAAAAGCTACCGAGGATAAAATTTCACCCCACTTTGTTTCGTACTTCTTAAATTATCCGCTGCAAATAATTTTTCCATTTTTCGTCTAATATTCAATAATATTAAAATATTGAATTGCATTCGTTTGACTTTTTCCGCATTTCTAAGATAAGAAGTATGATTTTCTTTTATGTATTATAACTTTGATGAGTCAAGATCAAAGTTTCCGCTACATCCTCACTCGCGGCTGTTTGTTATCTCGAGCGCAGAGATCCTCCTCGATGAGCGACCCTTCATCCCCTTGATCCTTCCCTTTTTTCTCGCTATTATTCTTCTCGAGTCGCTTTCGCACACACGTTCATATCAATTATATGTTCTGTTATAACGTTCGACAGTTGCAATCCGATTGTAATAGAAATGTCGGTGAGCCCGCCGATGCTCCTCCCACTTTTTCGCGCTCTCTTTTATGTTACCGAGTAATCCATTACGACTTATGAGCGCGGATTGTTTTGCAGGCTAAACGATCTGCTGCGTAATCGCTCCTCTAATTGTCGTCGCGAATAGCGCTTTCGTATCTGACGCTCCGACGCCCTCCGGGGTGCATATTTTGTTGCCCTCCCCCATATGTATTTATCCGCATGCAGCGACACTTCTCATTTCAATAAACGCTCATTCGCGATGCTATCGCTTCGTTTCTCCGGGCTACATTTAACACATCCGACGCGCGGTGCCCGGGTCAGCGCATGCACGTGGCAGTTTGTCGCGCACGGTGTGATGTGCGCAACCACTTGTCGCGTTTTCGACGGCGAGTCGTGGAATCCGGCCTTGGGTTGGCGAGATAAGAAAGGAGGCGGCGATAACCTCGGCTATGCGCGCGCGCCTTGTTGCATTTCTCGTCGGCTGGGAGTGGTTACTCCTTCTCCTTTCTCCGTCATAGGTATCGCCGCACTAGCATTTTTCTCCCTCCAGTGTATTTTTCTCCGCGAATCGATCGCTGCTGCACCGTCGCAGTGCAGCGCGTCGCGTCGCAAACCGGTCCACTTAGGCCGCGTATAGTGGCATCGATTGAGAATACTCTTCGCTACCGCCGATCTTGAGAGAGACCACGAGAGAGACCACGATGGGCTAGAGGAGGGGCAGGGACAGAGAGAAGCCACCCCGCGATTCCATGTGCCGGCACAAGCGCGAGAACGCGAGAGTCGGGCGTTTGTTACGTATGATCAAACATTTGCCTTTAATTGGCTGACGTTATAACGCATCGGTCCAATTAGGGGCCGGATAGAATAAATCGTTTAATCGAAGACGGAGTGATTTACATTCTTCTTGTAGCTCGGAGGGTCGCGTGTACGTGCGCGCGCGCGCCTTCCGTAATCTTCCTTCCCGCCCTGGGAAATTATCGCGGATGCGCTTGAAGAAGCGCAGCTCGCCCCCTTCGACCGCTCGCCGGCTCGAAGAGAGCGGTTACGTCGCGGTCGACGTTCGCTTTTTTCTCGCGGGATCGCGAGATCGTGTCATATCCCCGAGAGCGAGAGAGGAAGAGCACCGATGATGGAGTATTAAGTGAAGGCTTATCAAATAGCGGTTTGTTATTAGAGGGATCGTGTTTCGCATAGACAGACGCGGCTTATTAAGGCAAAACTATACGCTAAAGATTGGGGTATCTGCGTTAAACATTCCTGCCCTAAATCCAACAATGCAAGGCACGAGCGATATGGGGAAGATCAAAGGCACTGCAAGATCTCCTGTGAGAAAATCGTGATCGCGTTCTCGATATAATTTTCATAAGATTCCCCGGATGGTTCGCCGCCGCGTCGTGAAAGTCGTCGGACTTAGAAAGCACGGTCGCCGTTGGCTTAGCCCGTCCTTATGTACGTCATCATCACCGTCGGCGTCGTCGTTAATATTTGGCGACGGCGGCGGTGGTTGCGCAACAGCGAGCGGATACTCGGAGAAAACGCTCGCGCGCGCGCGCGCGTTCGAGCTTCGTCCGAACATCGTTGCGAGCTCCTCTCGCTCGGACCCGCTTCGTAAAGTCGTCCCATCGTAAGAAGCATGCGCCGAAAGAAACGTGCTCGCACTTGTTGCGTCGCGATAATTTCACTAGTAGTTCCCCGAGAAGAAAACCTGACGCAGCGTCCGCTTCCTTTTCCCTCCGCGCGATGTCTGCGCGACGTTTATTCCAACGAGGAGGACCTCCTCCCTCCCTTTCGATCTCCTCTGGCCGCCCGGCGAGACGCGCGCGCGAGCGAGCAGTGTTTCTCTCACTTGTGCTAGTTCCCAGGATAAAGCGTCTTGACTGATTCCCCTTTGTATCCACGCGAGTCTGTTGCGCCGCGATTCCGCTGAGCTTATCGTTGTGCAAACACGGCGGAGCGATGACAAGGCACGAGAGCGAGCTAACGAGCGATTTGCCCGATGGCGCAACTCAACGAGTGCTGCGCGATGTTCCTTGGCTGACGCTAACTCGCGTCGTCTCTTCCACTGCGCGCGACTTTTTCCACTGCCGGCTTGCCGACGCGAAGTGAGCGCGCGAATTCACATTTAAGGACGATTTCGTATCAATAGTCGCAGCGAATTGTAATCAGCGGGCGTTTCGGCACACCGCGGCGCACGAGATGGCTGACGTTTCGTCCTTCGATATTCAATAAGAAATACGCGCGTGCATTGAGCTAATATTGTTTTGCTACTTCCTCGTGTAGATTTCTCCTCTTTCGATTTGGCGTATAAAATGTCGTTAAAAATTGGCTAGACTGAAGCTACAGTAAAGTATGTGCATCTTCCGAAAGTTTGGAAAATTATCCAATCATGCGATTACAATTCAAACAAATGTGAAAGTTTTGTCTCTCCTTTCAACAGGAGGTTTGTTAATTCCTTTTTCATATCGCACTGCTATTTGCGGTATTTCTTCATCTTGTGAATTTAATTGCCGTAGTGTTCAACGTGACATAAGCTTTATCACATGCTAAACAATTTATTCCGATTTTGGAAAGGGCATATTTTAAGACCATAAGATATTCTAGATGTACAAAACTATGTTATTATTTTCAAGAGTAGTTATTGCGGGCTGCGAGCGAGACATGAATAAAAGCAAACGATGGAATAGGTAAATCTAAAAGCGCACAAGCCGATTCCGAGTAACAAAAATAAGACTTGGAAGTCAATGAGGCGAGAATGAGAACGTGGCTCACGCGTCGAAGAAGCTTGCTAAATAACGCTCTGTGTAAGTTATCCTTTACCTTTACGGGGAAGAACCGCTCTCAACGTCCCCGGAAGCTTCGCGCGCTCCGTCGCATTGTCGATTTGTCGCTCGTCACGGTGCGATATTAATCGCACTTGTGTCGCCGATATCGTTCTCGCGAATCAATACGTTGCTTCACTACGCGGTGAATTCGTTTCCTAGCTGGCGATTAAAGTGAACCGCCGTGTCACACAAAGGTACCCTTACATTCAATTTGTGCAACGAGAGATTCGCTTCGCGTATCGACTCAAAGGGTCGCCGAGCTGAACGCGTCGCGGTTAAATTATTTTCGCCTTCGGACGCAAGCGAGACGCGGCGCGGGATGCGTTCACAAAGGTACGCGTGCAATCACGCCCGGATGATAAGAGACGATCCCAGCGAACTCCATCGTGCGACCGTTTCTTCGGCGTTTTTTTCCGCGTGCTGAAGCGACGATTTCCCGACCGACACCCGAGTGCGAAGCGGCGATACCTGCGTCAATACGCAATTAAATTTTTGCCGCTGCGATTATCACGATCCGATATTCAGTCCGGTTGAATAAATCGCCAAACGCAATCAATCGAAGACCGCCGTGTGCAATTCACACCTAGCTAGTTCGCGCTGAGAAAGTAATTAACGAGCTTGTCGGCGCACCCGTATAGCTCGCGGTGATCACGTTGTCGGTTTAATCGCAGATAAAAAAAGGACAAGCCGGGCGAAATCCCGGGCCGGGGGATGGAAAAAGGCTCTTTTTCTTTCTCTCTCGTGTGCGCGCGGTCTCATCGTTGCGATGTAACGGAGAAAATGTTTAATGGGCTGTGAAAACGAGCACCGGTTAATTCCACTCGTCGTATCATCGTCTGGCTGGCCGCTCGATTGATGGAAACAAGATGAGAACGGGGGAAATGCATTAGTGATATGCTATTCCGTAAGCTTATATACAGGGTGTCTCAGAACTTTGGGACACGGACTCCGTAGGGATATAGAGCTAAGTGAGAGGAACGAGAGAGTCCTCTGCCATAATGTGAAAATCGTAATAGGTTTTTGATTATTATATATTATTTAATTATTGTATTTTAATTATTATATAGTTTTTTAATTATAACAGCGCAAAGTTAGGCGTTTTCGACGCCCATCGCGGCCCAAGCTGCGTGCGTAGGGGCTTGAGCGATAACGCGTCTCGCGCTGATTGTCGCGATAGCGTCTTAGCGCTTTGACGGTCAGCGCGAGCCGCGTTATCGCTCAGCCCCTACGCAACCCCTAACTTGCCGCGGAGCGTCTATAGGCCGTGATGGGCGTGATGGAAAATGCCAAACTTTACGCGATTATTACTAAAAAACTATTACGATTTTCACATTATTATGGTAGAGGACTTTTATGTTCTCACTTAGCTCTATGTCCCTACGGAGCCCGTGTCCCAAACTTCTGAGACACCCTGTATATGAATCATGGACGTTCCCTCCGAATTTCAATCGACTGGTTAAAATAGCCTATGGTAAGATCAGTCACGTGTGTCTGCCGACCCTCCTGCTGAAGCTGCTTTGTAAAGGGTTATATTTTTTGCCGTTCTCCCTTTTTGCCTCGGAGCACGCGACGGACAATGTGCTCTTGGAAATGTAAAGCTCGCCGCACGAAATCCGATCAGTTCCCCCTTCTCTTTTAATGCGCGACGCTCGTACCGTATTTCGATTTTTGCTTACGTCTGCGTACTACGTACATTGTAACCGCGCTTAGTCAAGTAGACGTGGAGCCTGAGGCGAGTCTAAATGGATTTTGTTTGTCGTGTACTCTTTTTTCCCATGCTCCACTCGTGTGCCGGTAAATAATCACGAGCTTTCATCATCTTGTCAAGCCCGGACAAAGGGCGAAATCGACACCTGCGGGTTGCGATAATTATTTTGCGTGCCATTGACGCTCGGTGACGATGCAATTCCGATGATGCAATTAACAGAAGAAACCACAAACCGCTGCCGTCCTTTACCGATGTATGTTTTTTTTTATAGACCTTTATAGCGCGATTTCAAGCCGACATTTACAGCTAATAAGAAAGAGAGAGAGAGAGAGAGAGAGAGAGAGAGAGAGAGAGAGAGAGACTATAAGATTTTTTTGGACAAAATTCGACATATCGCGCGATTGTTATTTTTTTCTGCAGCGCGGAACGTGTTACGTTTATCGTACTCGCTACCGGCGATACGCCGTGAATCAGACGTTTTTAGCCCGGCATCATGTTTCTGAGAGAACCATTCTACCTTGGCCCGCTATCTTGCGTAAACCGAGACTTGCACAATTCCTACGTCATCGCGGCACAGTCTGAAGTGACATGATAGAGATTCGTCGCAATTGTCGCATCCGACGAGACTTCACTTCGGCTTTTGAAACAACTGGTCATCAGTAGATCTGATTTACATGCAAATGATAGTCACTTTAACGGTAGTACCGTTATTGTCAACCGTAGCTAATGGAAGACATTGAGGCAATCGGTGACATAACGTCCAAGTCATTACTTGCGCCTCGCCGAGAAGAAACTGCACGGTTTTATAACTTTCGCGAGTCCCAGCGTCTGATATTGTGCGCACGTCTGCATTCTATGCAGGTTTCTTACATAAATCGTGATATTAATTAGGAGAAACAATTGCGAGATGTGAATAGCGAGCCGACGCGTATACGTCATTTACGCAAATTATTTAGTCGAGCGCGAGCCACGGTTGCCAGGCTTTGCCCGAAAGTCTAAAAAGAGCAGGGGGAGGGACAAATAAAAATATGTATCAAATACTAAATCTTCGAATACATTAACATATTAAGTTCAAATTAAATATCATGCGATAATCATTATAAAATTAAACATTATATAATTTTGCGAACATACGCATATTGCGCTAGTATCACGTTATTAAAAAATTTTATGAAAAAATACGCACTACCCAATGAAATATTTTGATATGTTATATATATAATCTCTGTTTTTCTTCATCGTATCATATAGTACGGAAATTTTTTCTCCTGAGCCGGAGAGCCGAATATTTTGTGTTTTCGCCCGGGGGCTCCAGACGAAAACCGGAGAGGTAGCAACCGTGGATGCGAACATGGATACTGTAATGGCTGGACCGATTGAATTTCACAGAGACTCAATCTATAGCGAATATGGGAAAAGGCTTAGAATGAGTGAAAATGATAAGACGAGTAAAAATGGTTAGAACGTATGTTTCCGTTCGAAAACATAAATAACGATCGCAGAGGGATCTCATATCTCATCGTGATACAATTGTATCATATTTCACATTCGGAAATTTCAATTAAAAATTTTTAATTTCATTTAAAATATCTATCGACTTCATTTTGTGCGATATAAATCTGATTCATATCGGTCTTGTATGTCGACATCAAAAGTACATTTCACTCGCAGTGTGTGTGTGTGTGTGTGTGTGTGTGTGCGTATGTTATCCCCGGCCATATTATATCCAACGGTGAGCGAGAACGGGACGATGCCCACTCCCTCATCGACGCGGTCGATACATTTAATATCGCCTCGCCCTTTGACTTCACGAACCCTCCCGCGATTTGTTTTTTATTTCTGAAAAATTGAACGAGTGTAAATTCGCGAGCGCGTGTTAAACATAAAAAATAAATAGAGATGTGCGAATCAAGAATTTTTATGTCGAGTCGAATCTATGAAATTTCATTTGAATTCGCATCGAATCATTAAAAAAATTTAACATGACTATTAAACATGCAAATAATGATGGAAGATTTTCATATGAAAGAGAATATTGATATTATAATATCATCTTAAAGTAAAATATCTATTTAAATGTTTAAAGTAATTTATAATTAAGTTATTAATTATAAGTTAAGTTAATTACAAGTTAAGAGTTCAAACATACACAGGCCCAGATGGCCCGTGTTTTGTAGCTGATGCGCGCAAACGCGCAAATGTATTTGATTCGTATTCGAATCTTCGCGAATCGAAATTTTCGAATTATTTGGATTCGAGTAGTTCGCGCATCTCTAAAAATAAGGATGAGGAGCGATGAAGAGTCTGGCCAATATCGCAATTGATTACGTGTGACCCATTCGTGTTTTACAGTACAGCGCGCGACATGCGCTCAGTAACACGGTAGCCTATTTATTAATTATAGACACGATTATATCACAGGATTGATAGTGTGCGGTTTTGTAGCTCGTCGCGTCGATTGATGATACCCGAAAAAATTTTAATGTCTGTCAATGTCGCGTGAAAAAGCAAAGATGATCGTGCTTTGAGAGAAGAGAAAATTTATAATTATAAATTTATAATTTATATTAATATAAAATAATTTCGCGGATATTAAGACCGCCGGCGCGACGAGGTTGGTAGGTTATTTAGGAAATATTTAATTACCAATTCATCTCTTGTATTGCGCATTATTGCATTTATGTCAGGTACGCATTCGCTTTGAAGTTTTTGGTAATTGAAGTCGCGTAACTGTCATTGTTTACGTTTCCTCGTGCGCGTATCTATTTAGATATAATTGACAAGTAAAGGGCCGGAGAAGGTTCTTCACTAGAGTTTTAATGGGATTTGAGTTTAGAATGTTCCTCAAGCCGAAAAATAATATTCCATTATTTATTCCATTACTTTGTCCCGACGTTTTGGGATTATGAAGCAATTTCACGAAAATTAAGGGAAATTTAATTTTCAGTGGCTTATACGCTTAATTTAATGGCATAACGTAGAATCTAATGTTCTGTGAATTTTGCATAAATGCATCTCTCGCTTTCGAGCCTAAAATAAGCCACAAAACAATCGTTTCGACTGTTAAAAATCCAATTTTGACGCAATATTGACGCAGTCTATTGAAAAAGATACAATAGGACAGAGGACAGAGTGCACTCTAAACCCGGCAATTAAGACTTTATTAGCCACATAGGGCGCAGTGAAAATGGGCAGGCTAAATTTATGTCCTATTGATGAAGTAACGATATTATAGTCCATAAGCTATGGACCTTCGCTCCATTAGCCGTGATAATTAAACATGTTGTTCATGTCGAAAATTTCGGGTGTGATGTACGTGAAAATGCAAACAGGAAATAGATCGATGGGAACTCACGCCTGAAACAGCTTCCTCACTGTTATTTCGACGAGCATTTGACCGTAATATTATTCGTAATATTGTAATATTGCGGTACAGAATTATGTGTGCGATGTACTTTTCGTATTGAAATAACAACGATGGCACGAACATGGCACGCAAGATATGCATTTCGCCTGTTTCTTACCGATGATGCGGGTTTAAGTTGCACCGGTTTTAATCAAAATATAAAATATTTCAGACAGTTAGCTGCTAAAGAGATCGCATAATCTGCATTCTTGCTGTCGTCTACGAGCATATTTGGATCGCGCTGAATCTGACTGCGCGCTGAATCTGGAAGCTACCTTGCCTTTCCCCTTGCCACCCTCGCCGTCGAGATTTATTATTTATTGTTAGTACTGGATGGATATACCATTGAGAGTACACCACTCAAACTTATTATATATGTATTATACATGTATTATTTTGGAATGCCATGTCTGATTCTGGATTGGTTCGAGATCTCTCGTTTCGTACACATACATTGCATACCGAGATTATCTACATATATAGGGGACTTAGAGTTTAATACCGGATTCGAACGGATAATATTAGAGAGGTCTACTTAAGCAGAGGATATTTTCTCGGTGGTTTGCCACCGCCTTCTGAGAGGAGAGCGATCCGTATACAGTTAGCTTTGCCGGAAATCGGAACCTAAGCTTTTCGGCTTTGTAGAGTGGTGCGTTGTCTATCATGCCGTGCTCACTTTCATCTAGGATTACGTATATATTCAGATACAAACTACTCCGACGAGGAGATGCTACAACTTGCAAAATCGATTCCCAAACGAGTCATATCTCGTTCGATAGCTTGTAGATAGAGAATGAAGACTTTAAAGGGATTCGGGTGAATGAGCCTTCGTTCAGGAGAAATTACGAAGCAAGATAAGTGGGGAAATCCCAAGCTTTTTTAACACAAAATATAAAATAGAAATACAATTTGCAGTTCTTAAAACGGAATGTGTTTTTTTTACATATCACCAAATTGCATAGATGTCATAAAATAAAAATGTTTTGCAAAACTTATACGTTATAAAATTCTGTCATATTGTCGGAATGTTGAGAATGTTGGAAACGTTGGAAATAAAACGTTGGAAAAATGTGGGAAATAAATGTTGGAATGTTTTTTCGCATCAGATATATGTGACAAAAGAACGATGTTATCATATTTTTTCCTTCTCAATTAACCGTGCGCGAGAGCAAGTGTTTCAGATGTAACAATTAAAATCTGGTTTTCGCGACTTGACTACTTCGTATATCGCGCTGGGGATTGAAAGACTGCGGCGGACGATCGGAGCAGCCTACGGCGGTGGCGCTCGGAGGAAATTTTCACGACAAATTTTAATTTAATTGCGGACACTATCGTTCAGCGTCGATAACACGGCGATTTTAACGCGTTCGCTACGTAGGCACGTGTGCGCGTGTGTACCGCTAGATGTGCCCGACGAGGATCGAAAAGCGGCGCTAATTCAGCAGGTTAACCCACACGATCGGCCGATCGCGTCATCTTCTTATATCTTCGATGACGTCACGCGAATCGCGACCGGACGGGTTAAGGACCTCGGAGTCCGCTCGCAGATCGCCTTCCGCTCTTTTTTATTCGGCTCAAGGATCAAGGAATATGGACCAGACGTGGTGTTGTTTTCCGCAGAAAATCAAATGTTTTTCTACGATAAATTTTCTCGGTGTTTTGTGAAAACACCGATTAAATATTATATATCAGTGCGGCAAAGGGAGAAAGGAGGAGGAGAAGGAGAACGGACAAATTGATATCTCTTTGAACGCGCTGGCGAACCACAGTCGTTTTCAAATTACATGTGTTATTGATATTACGATGCATATCGATGTCCCAATAAAGTTTCAATGTTCTCATATAAACAGTGCTGCTACAAAAACATATGTATTCATCGATATTACAGATAACATCAAACGATATAATTTTCTTTATAATTTTATGTATGTATTATTTCTGTTATTGATATATGTAATTTTAAAACTCTTTGTTGTTTGTAATGTTTCATTGGTCGTCGTTTGCATATTCTAATATTTGCACATTCTAATATTGCGTAGTCTAATATGCGTATTGCATATTCTAATATTATGTATGCCAAAGGTATCCACCCGTAAAACGATGAATAATTAATAATACTGATAATAATAATAATATTACAAAAAAACGTTTAATTTGCGTCTCACCCAAGACGCAGAGCGAAAGGGACGAATTGCGCGTTCGTTTTGCATTATTATTATTACAAACGACACTTGTGATGTGTAATTGTAATGATTACGCGTCGCTTTACGCGTAAACAATCCTGTCATCTTTTAAACCCTTCTTTACTGTCGCTAGTCACGCGCTCCCTTTCTTCTGTTATTTTTTCATCGTCTTCACCCCGTTCCCTCGGCTCGTTTCGCGATTCGACGCTTCGGGCGTCGATAAAATAATTGGTGAATAAAGAGCCGTCGCGCCTACGTACATGCACGTACGTACGCACACGCTGCGAACAAAATTGCACCTGTAATGCAGCGCGCGACAGAGGGTATCGATCGGCGTCGGGATTTGCATGACGCGTTATGTCCGGCGTAAATAATGTCACCTCAACCGCGTAGAATGCGAAATACGTTCTACCAAATGCAGATATATGCATATGCATATTCATACGCATACTTTGCATCAGAAGATAATAATACGTTAGCATCTCCCGTTTATTCGTGCTCACTGAAAATCCGTATTGAAAATCATATATTTAAAATTTCATTAGGACGTTATTTTATGGAGATACGAGCTAACAGAGGTTTTTCGTGGAGATTTCCGCTAATACATGATGCAGAATAGCAGAGTGAAAGAGACAGAGAGGATATTTTCCTAAAATTCATATTACACAGCGGCATTAATTATTCCTCAGATTGATTGGTAAAGCCTTGCAAGGAGAAAAAATTAAATTAAAATTAAACAAATATTTGTTCGAATACGATAATATTTGTCTGTGAATACATTTATTCAAATTAAGCGACTAATTTTTGAAATGAAATTTGACAGAAGTTCTGGATGTGAACCTTTTTCTTGAATTTTGGAAAACAATAAAATAAACTAAATTTAAATAAATAATTTAAATAAATGTATTCGCATTCGTATTCGAGCATATTTTTGCATAATTTTAATACAATCTTTTCTCAGTGTGTCTTGCGCGCGAAATGATCTATATTTTAACAGAATTCAACTTGCTTCCACGACGACTCTTCGCGCCGCTAACTGGACGATACTGGCGGCGATCGCACATCGATAATTACGACTTCGCCGCCAGTAACGGAATAATTTGTCAGCGCCGATAATTGTAATGATTACACGTCGTCTTACACAAACAACCCTGTCATCTTTTAAATCCTTCTTTACCGCCTTAACCGCTCACGCACTCTCTTTGTTCCGTTGCTTTTCCATAGTGTTCTTTTCAGCGTTCCCGCGGCTTGGCTCGTGATTCGACGCCTCAAGCGCCAATAAAATAATTAGTGAATAAAGAGCCGTCGCACCTGACACGCACATACATACATGCACACATATGTATGTTACACATATGCTGCGAACAAAATTATACCTATAATGCAACGCGTGACAAAGGATATCGATCGGCGCCGGGATTCGTATGACGCGTAATGTCCGTCGACTCGCGTACTCGTGCATGATTAGTTCGTCACCGCGATATCATAATAATAATTTATATAACAATTAGAGTCTCGGAACAAACGCGTGTCGTGAAAGCCGCCAGGGGTCTCCATGGAAATGCTCGAACAACGCGTTTTTAGCCGATCACAGAGCGAACGGGACACGCGATCTCAAGGTGTGAACGGGCCCTAAAAGCCGAGTGATTTGCGCGATCCTTACGTAACACGAGCGCACCACTGACGGGGACGGCGAGTGCACGTCGTCGTGATGGATAACGGAGAAAAACGTCGCGGCGATCCTCGCCGTCGGCTGGAGCGGAGCGGCGCGGCGCGAAGAACCGCCCGAAGGATATAAATGCCCGCGCGGCACTCCGAAGGGACAGGCGTAAAAATCTTGCAAACGTGCGCGCGAGAAAGAAGAACAGAGAGAGAGAGAGAGAGAGAGAGAGAGAGAGAGAGAGAGGGGAAAGACAGAGAGCGAGAGATCGAGCTGCGAGCGAGCGATTTACGCCCACAGCGACGCGAAGTTGCGCGACCGCCCTGGCCGGCGATAATTAGCGCGTGTGACGGAGCGATCCGTCATCATCGATAATTATGACGATTATGCGAGAGTATAGGCGCGGGCTCACGCACGTATTCGCGCTCGTGTTCGCGTTATGTACGCGCTCACGAACGGCAGAAGGAGAAGACGAGCGCGGCATCGCGTGCGTTAATGCGTCCGGCCGTTGCAGTGCGCCGCGCGCGTCCGATCGGCGCACCCGTCGGGCTTAATTGCGGCTAAGCTACGAAACGTCGATTAACGATCGCAATAACCGGGCGCCGCGACAAGAGTCTTAAATCAAGGCGACCGACAACGACGGACGCCCGATACGACCGATGATAGTCCCGGCGTTGCGCGCGCTATCCTTTATCTGCGTCGCGCTCGCTTGCGCACCGAGCCGAGCGGAGCCGGAGCGGAGCGGAGTAGATCAGCACGGCGTGCTCTGCGACGCAGCACTGCGCTGCATTTGCGTGCATCCATTTCTGCGACCGGCTCTCTTTCTCCCTCTTTCTCTCTCCCTTGCCTCCTTTTCTCTTTTCATTCTCCGCTTCCCTCTTTAAGTTTTCCTCTCTCTCTCTCTCTCTCTCTCTCTCTCTCTCTCTCTCTCTCTCTCTCTCTTCGTTCTCTTCGACGGCGTAAAAGCGAGCAAGCGCGAGCGCACGACGGCGAGATTGTTATTGCTGTAATTTCGTCTGACTGGATTTCCTATCTCGTATGTACCGAGAATTGATGTCGCATTAATCAAAGTACTACTTCGATGATAACACCGACTCGATTCGTCGTCGTCGTCTATGACCGTCCAAGGCGATTGGCCGGCTACGCGTGCTCCGCCGAGCGAGCAGCAGTCACGAGATTATAGTAATTTGCCCACTGTTTAAACGCGATACGAGCTATAATAAGCGAAAGAAAATCGTTCGCTCACAGGGAAAATTTAGAAAAGGCGGAGAGAGCGACGACCAGTTCGCACGGAATTTTATTCTCTCTCCGGCGTCTCCCTCAATCTCCGCTCGTTTCTCTTCGAGCCTTACGAAACCTGATTAGCATGTGTCTAAAATTTTGACCTTAAAAAGAGCACGAAAAGGCAACTTCATTCACGGTTGGAGTATCATCAGACGTAACGTTATCGTGACATTAACACATCGCGACGCGAAAAATGTCAAGTCAACGAATACATCACACGCTTATTTCTGTCGTTAAACCGTTAACTTCATTGTCTAACCGACGATGTTGTTTCTTTTTCTTTTTTTTTCAGAACAGGAGGCCGCGCCGCCGTGCCGATCCTGTGCTCCTAATACCATGAGTAGAAAGAAGCAGAAAGTCGATGAGTTAGAAAGAAAGATTTTTGGATGGTGGATTTATTATTTGCCTGAGCCAAATGATGCTTATTATGCCGAATATTGTACATAATTTTATCAGAAGTATCGCTTGTGGTAGATACCAAGCTCATGATTGAACGCCGCCCCCCCTCCCCTCGCCTTGAGATTGACGTTATAATCCGAGTCCAACAACGAAGCCCGTGATAGAGACGTATCTACCTGCTCGCCTGCGTGTTATCCTCCGCTTGTTATTATGTAATTCTACGTTAAGACATCGCGTCGCGCCGCGCGCTCGTCGAGAGAGTCGCTCTGACACAGCTGCGATCGTCGTCGGCATGCTAATCTCGCCGCTCGCGCCATGTACGCGTAAGCGAGCGCGAGTAATTAAATGCGAACGAGAGACGAGCAGACATTTCCACGGGGATAACGAACTTCCCGCTGTAAATTATAAGGGCGCGCGCAAAATCCACGGGCAATCGAGGCAGCCGAGGCTCTGCCCGAGGAGGATCGGATCTCTCTCGCCGTCTGTGCCTCGCGAAAAACCGAACCGAACGTCGCGTCGTTGCGACGCGAAGCTCCCCGCGTAGTTTCCACGACGCGCTCGTAGTACATTAATCGCGAAGACGCGACGTGAGGGAAAAACGACAAAGACAGCGGCGATACATGTACGACGCACACACGTGAAGTTTATTTCTCTCCCTGTTGAATTGCGCGCGCGCGCGCACGTGACGCGCGCTCGATGGTCTCCGATACAAGACACACCATAATTTTTATTTGTGAAGACATGCGCGGGAAATAGAAATAACAGGATGTGCGATACACGCGAGAGATAAAAATAAGAGAGAAAGAGAAAGAGGGAGAGACACGTCGCTTCCTGAGAATTTCAGCCGGCGCGTTTCCACGATCGCACTTCTCGAGATTTATTGGCCAAATGGAAGTGCAATGAACGCGACAACGCAATGACTCCGCGCAATGTCGTCGGGTGGGACATTAATGTATTTAGCCGTATATTCGAGAGAGCGAGAGAGCGAGAGAGAGAGAGAGAGAGAGAGAGAGAGAAAGAGAAAACGCCCGAGTCCGCTCGGGTCGGATGCCTCGAGTGGTGAAGGCGTACACAGATGAGTGGAATGGCTCGCCCGTCGGTCTGTTTCACTCGCTGTTTCGCCCTAACGCTTTCAGTACACCTGCACCTGGTTGAATTAATGCACTTAAGCGCAGAGCGGAGAGCGCAGCGTAATTAGCAGCTAGGGCGCCAGATTCGTAATTGAAAGAAACCGGGTTCGAATTTCGTTAGGCTACTGCAAGAACTGCGCTCTCTTAATGGTAAAAGGTAACTCTAAATGAAAAATTGGAGTCAGTCTTTCGGAAGAGACGTTAAACAGTGAGTCCGCTCATGGCCGACACCCACCATGAACACCTCAGTGCGTTACTGAGGTAAACTTACTTTTACTTGTATAAAAAAAATGTTCACTTTCACGACATGTAACGGTTTAGCAACCGACTTTAGGAAATTTAAAAATATGCTCACAGTTCTAGTATCCGGCCTCGGAACTAGATACAAACGGAATATAATAAGACCTGTTAAAAAATGAAAAAAAAAGAAGAAGAAGCATACGTGGCTTCTGCCGCGTTGCTGAGCGTAACACCGACTTTAATCTCGTTACGCAGATGGCCGCGCGTTCACGCGAATCCGCGTGACGCGTCACCGCGAATGTTATAAGATATTAATTGCGCCGGCCGTGGCGACTTATGGCCGCGGTAGCGGCGGTTAATTAGAGGAATTTGCGGCGATACTTTAATTAGCGCGCAATCCCGGACTCCGCCGGCTTATTTTCCTCTTCGCGACCAGCTCCTCGGAACGACGCCGACGCCCTGCTATTTTCTGTCTGTTTCCTTCTTTGCGTTTTCTACTCGCGAAAATTCCCCCAGCTTTTACCTCCAGTACTGAGTGGCAATACGTGTTGTTGATCTTTCAATGGCTGATTGATAGATGCGAGTATACTCGTACTTCGTCACGAATATGGATCGATACGAATATTTTCCGGAGCCGGAGAGAGGGAAATGAATCGTGAGTCATTTATCATGTTTCACGACGTAGTTCCGTAGAAACGCGTTCCGCAAAGCCGTCACTCTCTCGCCGGCACTGGATTACGCGTGACGGCGAGAATGAGGGAGTATAGCGAAGTTAGACAGCCACGAAAGAACATAATCTAAGCTACTTAAGAGTACATCCAAAAACTTACATGAATTCCCGTCACGTGTGGCTGCTCGAAGTGGAATTTCATCGCGATGAGTTCCGCAACTTCAGCCATAAGAAGAAGCGTCCTGAGTGAGCGTCCTCTCCCTCGCGCACGGAATACCAAGGCCATTAGATCATGATCATCTTTGGTCTTCGTTGTTCATTTCGGGTCTCGCTGCTTCGTTCACCTGGAACACATGAGATATCCAATGGTCAAAAAGACTGTCTCGATTCGATGTTCAACCCGGTCAATAAAAATGCTCGCTTTCGCGTATATTCGTATCAGCGTACAAACAGACGCCGATCAGATTTCAGCCAGACGAAGGGGTGAAGGCCGAAAAATCCGTTATACGAGTATCTACGTATGCATGTGTGTGCATGCATGCACGTGTGGGCGGGATGTGCGTACTTACCACGTCAAGCATTTTCTTTTTTTTTCATTCGACAAATATTTTATCCGATTTCAATTCGCGATTGAATCCGATCTACCGTTTTTATAGAGCTTCGGTGTGTTTTATCATTCGATGCGAATTCGCGTGAGTCTGTTCAGTAAAATGGTCTCCGGTGTTTCGGAATATCGGCACTTTCTCGATTACTCTTTGATGTCGTGCGGTCAAACGACCGGCGAGATGAGATGAGAGCGGGAGAAGATGAGTGCGGGGGAGAGGGAGCCAAGCTAGACAGATCGCGAGAAAGAGTCTCCGAGCGAGAGGAGAGGATCTTCTTCCGAGCGAAATGTCAAGAAGCGGTTAATTCTCAGCATTTACCGAGGCAGCAGCCTGACCCAACTATTCATTAGACAGGAGACAGGAGGTTGTCTTTTCTCGTGGCGTTGCTTCCCTACCACCTTCCTCTCTACTCATTGCGCGGTGCGCGAGAAAGAGACAAACAGCAGACCGGGGGACGAACGGCGAGGAGAGAAAATTGTGTAACTCGACTCGATTCATTTATTACGTTCTACGTTTCGACGAAATTCCGATCGAGCTATAAACTCGTGTAGTGAGTAGCCGAAGTTCTCGATAAGCGACAAGATGTATTACGCTGATCTTTTGGTGTAACGTGAAAGGTTTATTGGACGGTCGACAAGCATTGTCTAACTTTAGGGGAACATGAACAAAGTTGTACTCTTCATCAAATTTCGGCTGACAACGAGTTACCGGCAAGTTTCAGGAATCTTAGCGCGGAAGGACGTAAGAAGATCAGTTTACGCGTCAAGATTTTTGGTGATAAATTTCGCGAAGGGTGCCATTAGGGTTCTTGCTATTCCCTTTGACGTTCACATAGAAAATAACAATCACGATCTACTCCGATTGTGTAACGAAAGTACGATGGAAGTTCTCGTCGAGAGAGGAGCGTCGAGATGGTGTAAGAAGAGTTTATATTCACGTGAATTTCCATAGGCGACAGGACGCGCCCCAAGTCTATTTCGATCGTAATTATCCCGTCTCTACGTTTATGACCGTTCATCGCTCGTTCGTCCGTCCCTCTTCACTGATTGAGAAATTGCGAGATGGGTGAGGGAACAAATTATTTTATATTTCGCTCTATATATTAATATCTTTTGCTTGCTCGAACATTAGTTGGGAACTAAATGAAGTCGCTTTCCCTTTCCGACGCTGTGTCTCTCACTTGAAGACCCGCTAGCTTCTCGAAACGCTTGAATTAATACTACGCGCGTGACGATATTGAGCTAACAATGTGTTATATAATGAAGTGAATATAATGGCTGAGACCCGGGTTTATTAAACTCCTATTGTCAACAAGATTCCGCATTTATTACCGTGCGCGAATTGATTACTGCACTGCCAGAGCTATCTCCTCCTCGGAAATAGAACGACGCATATGATAAATAATGCAACACGTGCGCGTTGATAAATTGGCGACGGAGGAGCCCTATCAATCGCCTGCATTCGATCAAGGCTGGAATTCTTGCCTAATACGCGACCACGACGCTCGAATCGACGCGACACGTTTTCGTTCACGCGTATACGCGAAGTAGAAGCGATTTGACGAAAGGAATATCGTCGTGAATAATAAGTAAGAGAGAGAGAGAGAGAGAGAGAGGAGAGTATCAAGAAACGCGAGGCCTTGTTAGCTCACTTTACACGTGATCGTGCGCTAAATTGCGCGGCGGTACGAGCAAACGTATGCGGAGACGCGCGGGTGTGGAGGGTTAAGGACTTTCGTGCACGCGGACTCTGTGCTTGTAAGTTGGTGTACGCTCGAATACGACGGAACTGACATAGTGAACTATAGTTACGTAACGCAACGTCGCGAAGGTGCTAGGCACTGACACGATGACACGGCTGTTTGCTGCCAGCTAAAGCGAGCCTGAGAAGCGACACGAGAGCGCGCCTCTTGTGAACTATTGTTGCGTGTCGCGACAAGCAGCCGTTCGATTTTCGAGTACGCGCGATAACGAGCAGCTTACCGTTCGCTAGAGACGGCTTCTCACGCGTCACGCGTCGCGAATCGCCGGTAGGATCGCCGCTGACGTAATTATCACGGTTGCTCGATTTCCACTTTTTTCGCACGCGAGACGTACACAATCGCGATACCGTTAACGAGGGTCCTAATTGATAATTCCTCGCGCGGAAGTCCCCGTCGTCGACTGCGTTACCCTTTCTCTCTTCGTCCTTCCTTCTCCCCCATGAGTAGCGCGCTCCGTCTCGCGTAGTCGTTACGGTGAAACGGCAATTTCTACGTCGCAAAAATGGAGCTGCGGAAGTTTCCCGTCTGTGTGCCGGTTCTCCATTCACCTATACATTACGTCGCCGTGTACGCGAGCGTCTGTTAATATATCGGCGAGAGAGTGAATAGGAATCGTCTCACGGCAACGGGACACTTAGAGCGTGTCGTCGTTGCCGCTCTCGTCGGCTGTTAAACGGCGGATTTGCTAACCGGCTAATGAGAAGTCTATCTTCTTCTTGCTCTCTTCCACTCCTCCTTCCCATCCCCCTTTTCCTCTCGCGAACGTTGCGACATAATCGCCAAATAATCGCAACAATAACATCATAATCACGCCGGCGCGGTGTAAATAAATTAGCTGCATAAGCCGCGATAATTAAAAGTTTTATTATTAGCGATAATTAAACTCGCGGTAATTAAAGCTCTTCTCACGGCGCAGCACGAGAGAGAGAGAGAGAGAGAGAGAGAGAGAGAGAGAGAGAGAGAGCGAGAGCGATAAGTGGTACTACAGTCCTATTACATCGACATCTTCTAAATTACACGCGCGAAAATTAGATGGAGAAATTACGTGCAGCGCTTAGGATCGTTTGAACTGCACGCAAACTCGCGCGCGCGCACACGGATAGACGGCATATGTCCCGAGGTGGATCTCACGTAATCGCGCGAGCGCGTAATCAAGCGTCTTTCACGAGCCGAATATAAGACGAGTAAAACGTCCCGCGCGCGATGCATTCCGGGATGAGCCAAACCGGATCGCGCTCTACCGCCCTAATCTGTGCGCACTACCGTTTCCGCCCGATCTGCTTTTGCTTGATCGCTTGCGCGCAACAGTGTTTTACGGCTACGCAGAATAACTGCACCGCGGCGTATTTCGCGCGTACGCCTCGCGCCTTGGAGACCTGTAATTTGGCAGGCCCAAAGCGATAGATCTATAATTATTTCACGCTCCCCGCATGTGCATCCGGTTATGTGCATACGATTGCGAATGCGCGCAACAGGACCTGCCGCGAAATGCAGACAGTAGTAATAAAGCCCGCGGCTCGGCCCGAGCCGTCGGCGATACTCATTTTTTCCTTATTTCCAGATCGGGCACCGAAGTACCCGCGAAAAAGAGATACATCGACGGTCGCAATCCCGAGAAATCAGCGGCGCTGCGGATGGAACGGACGGAACGGAGCCATGGAATTGTTCTCATTAAATTTTCTCGGCTTCGGAAGCGTCGCGTCGCCGCGTCGCCGACGGTTCGCGTCACGTACAGGTAAGCGGGATATTGTGTATTGTATGAATAACAACCCGGCGGTAATAATGTTATTTTTGCTAATCGCATCAACTTCTATTGTAAACAATATTTCTCGCGAGCCCTGAGAAATCAGTAATTTGCATCACCAGTACGGTGATGCAAATTACTGATTTCTGCAGCGTGTGTAATGAAGAAGCGAAAGCACCGATGCGAATATCGTGGAAATTTGTCCTCAAGGATTGACGCCGGTTAATGCATATTGCGAAATCGAGGAAATCCAGGGAACAACCGGTTCGCCGATCAGTCCGACATTGTTAACGTTAAATGCTCGCAGTTAATTGAAACGGTCCAATTTACATCTCGTCAATACGAATCTCGTCGGCCAGCGCTTTCTCTCCTCCTCCTTTGTTTGATTCCAATCAATTCCTCTTCCGTAGTAATTTCAATTACTCGCGGACATAATTGACGCCGTTGACAAGTGACGTCGTCGACGTCCTATCGATTCGCTCGCCCCCTCGCCACCCAGCGCGGACGCAGCCGTGACTTTTGCGTCGTGATTATTCCCGGGCGGCGGCGGCGGCGGCGGCGGCGGCGGCAGCGGCTCGGCGATTCGGACTCTCGCAGGTATGCCGCGGCCTACGTCATAAACGCTTCTTGCTACTATTCCAGCGGCATAGAATTAACGACGGTTAATAAGAATCCCCTCGGCTCGGCTCGTAATTATCGTGCGCCGCGCGTATACACAGTTTCGACTCGCGCGCGCGCGCGCGCGCGCGCGTCTGCGGTTCGGCGATCGGTATGTTAATGACGTGCGCCGGTGGTCCAGCCTTTCGCTCTTTCGCTCGAATATCCTCGCGTGCGCGGCGCGTCCGTACCGGGAGACGCGCGGCAATATGAAAAATCGCAGCCGCTCGTAAAATTAAAACTCCATCGGCCGTCTGCTCGCTCGCCAGCTCGCTCGCTCGTCCGATCGCGAATAAATCACGCAGATTTACGGAGAGGCCGGCCCGTATCACTTCTTTCCGGAAAAAAAAAAAAAAAAAAGAAAAAAGCACCGAGTCGCGTCGCGTCCTCGCTAGCTGCTTACCACCCGCCACCCCCGGCCCGCCCTATCGGGCTATTATTTAGAATGATCGATGCCGTCGTAATGGATGAAATAAGCAACGCTTCCTCGAACGTGCCTAAGGCGACCGTGCGCCGATTAAGAAAAATGCGCGCTCCTCTCGCCGACGATAAACGTCCTCTCGCGAGAATTAACCGTTTGTAGCGCGCGCGGGAGATATCGTCTCTGTGCGTACTTGTTTCAATCACCTATGACCGAAGGGATAGCTACGGTCGCAGGAAAGAGCTGATATTGTAGTAATTTCCCATACCATTTCTTTGCACGCTACCGCGTGCTGAGCAAACAAGGACGATGCGACGATTGTTCGAAGGCGAGGGCGCGGTTTGTCATCGATATCAATCCCTCGCGAGGAGAATCCAGCACGTTCGCACGTAAATTCCCGACAACAAATGGTTATCTATCCGGAACATACTAAGCCGCTCGATCGATCCCCCTGTTGGTCTCGGCTTTGATGAGAGAGAAGTTGCCTTACGCACGTACAACGCTTGACCTAATAGATGCACGGGAAAAAGACCGGTTGCACGTACGCGAAAGTGGCGCGTGGAACCGCGGAAGGAGCAGGCGATGGCGCGGCAGAAGAAGGAGGGCGAGAGACAGAGAGGAAGGCAAGAAAAGAAGCCGAGCGTTCTCAGGATTAATAAATGGGTCTAAGCAACGCGCGTCTCAGCTCCCGCGGCGGTCGTGACAAATAGCGGCCATAGTCGATCTGCCACCGCCGCGGCGAAGTTTCTTTCACGCGCGCTGACCTCCGAGTGACCCGCCGGTTATATCTCGCGTCGCCTTGCCGCGGTGCGTACGCCGCGCGTACGACCGGATCCGCGCCTCACGCCACGCCACGCAGCGCACAGGAGTGCGCTCGCGAGGATCACACGGCACGGGCCGTGGAACGTGGCCGACACATGTGTGCGCGGCGCGCCGCGCCGCGGCGTGGCGGCCGCCAAGTATGCGACATTGAGCCAAGGCCACCGCGGAGCCGCGCCGGCAAACGAACGTTTATAAGCGCGGCGCACCGAGAAGCCGCGAGGACGCATCCTCTGCCGAGACGGCACACACGCGTAAACAGCCGACTGCAAGCCCGTGTGCATGCATGCGTGCAGAAATGCGTGCGCCAACTTGGCCGCCCGTTCACCCGGCCGCTTACCCACTTGCGAACGCGAGTCTCGTATCCGTCAATGCATACGCGAAGGGCGAAGGGGCCTTTCACTGTATGCGCATATATATGATGCGTGCGAGCTTTTTAATTTGTCTTTTAACCCGAGGCCGAAAACTCGAGCCGAAAAGCTCACTGACAAACGGTATTGATTTTCAATAGGGTGCGCCTACAAGCGAGCAACGGCTATGCATTGGGGCGTTTCTTTTGTCGAGTCTCACAGTCCGGTTTTCCGCTTCCTCTGGTAACGCTCTTTGTTGTTGCGTCAAAGCATGCCACGGTATACTTTTTATTCGCGCGAACGACGGTTGTATGGGCGACGAATGCCGAATTCCTGTACAGTTGCACATGTATCGGGTAAACTTCGAAACAAATTTTGATCAATTGAACAACCGTCACGGACTAACGTATTTTTTTTTTCCCGAGACACAAAAAATTTTAAACGAAGGGAGGCGAATTTGAAGCGAGGGAAAAATTCGAGTGGCCACTGTCGCGTCTGATATATATATATATTTTTTTTTTATAGCCCCGCACGGATTCTAATAGTTCGCGAAAATTAAATTTGCCACATTAAAGTACTCTTTTTCTGAATAAGTGGATGTACTTTCCTCAGAAGCTCTTCAAATTTATATGTATGATGTAAATCTTATTGATTTTAATATAAATTTCCTCTACACAGATTGTTTAATCTTTTTTTAAGAGGATTATCATTTATTCTTACTGTTCCTTATTTTTATTGGTTACGTAAATGTTCCTTTATAGAGAAAGGAGAGAAAATTATTGCGAAACTGTCCGGAAAAAATTTTAATTAAATTTTTTTTACTTTCTGCTGAAACAGTAGGAAAAAACAAATTTGTAATTTTAAGTATTCTAAATGGTGTTTAATGTAGTGTGCAACGCGATACGATAAATGGATATATGTATATATTTACGCTGAAATATAGGCCAGTATGTTTTTAAATCGATTTTCTCTAATATTCTTATACTTCGTTCATGACGAAGCAACATACACTGAATAACGATTTCTCTTCTTTTCTCCCTTGCTCTACGTTTCTCGACGTTGTCCATAAAATCAAAGAACGGCGACGATCGTCATATGCACAGAGAGTCTCTGTATGAATAAATTTCACTCCGAGTAGTGGAAGAGGAAAAACGCCAATAAATTTTTGATGGTTATCCGGTGCATCCCCTCCTCTCCTCGTCTCTCCTCCGGTGCATTAAGTACGCGCGATGTACCGAGGTGGGCAATAAGCGCGGCCGCGTGCACACGAGGATACATAAGAGTTACGTCAGACGTATTCAAGAAGAGCTCGCCGGAGAGATGCCCGGCATTGTGCAATCGCGGAAAAAGCGCGCGCGCTGCTTGACAACGCGCCGTGATATGTATGTGTATGAAGTCGAGAAAAGACAGGGAGGGTTCGAGAGGAGGATTGGAGGATAGCGAGGCCAAAATATACGCGTGTGAAAGAGACCGTTCGTCTCTTTCACACGTATGTTATGTAAATCATTACTCTGAGTAATGCTGTGAAGGTTTTAGTTGGCGGTCACTGTTTATTAAGAAATTATTAATGAAAGAAATTTTGAAAATAAAATATGATTCTCCGATGCTATATGTAGAGTTTGTCTTTTCATATTGCGTCTTTCGCTGAACATATGTTATCTTTATTTATTTTCGTGTCTGGTGTTGTTGTCCTTTGCATACACAAGACAAAATTTTACTCAATTATTTAATCATTATTCAAGACAAAAAAATTTGGTATATGCGTAAATTGTAAGCGCGTTTAGCACGGCGCGCTACGCGCCCTTGACTCCCCATCCCACCCCGTCCTGTCTCTCATCCTACTCTCGCCCTTACCTCACTCCCGTCCCCTCACCTACATCCTATTCCCTTACCCACCCTTCCATTATAATACAAGCAGTATATTTACGAAAATAATTAAAAACAAACAATGGGAAGAGGGTGAGGGGGGTAGGTAAGATGGGGTGGGACACGTGTAGCGCGCCGTGTTGAACGCAGTTACAACTTACGCATATATAAAACTTTTTTTGTTAATAACTTTTTAACAAATAGTGACCGCCGGCTAAAACCTTCCAGCATGATGACTCAGAGTGTTGATCTACATAACATATAACTACAATTTTTAAGATCGGGAGGTAGTCCCCATAGGTAAATATTTACCGGAGAAAGAACAAAGAGCTGCTAGCGCGAGTGGAATTTCTGTGTACCTGGGCAAATTATATTTAATGTCGACAGCTCTCAACAGCGTTAAAGAAAAGAGAAAGGGATATTTCCTGCGGCCCCGTTGAAATTATAATCACATCAACCGCTTATCAAGCGGAAAAAGGGCCACCGGAGACGACGCGATATTGTATTGTAATATATTGTAGTTACGTCATCGAGTTGCGTGTAACAGTCGCGAATGAATACGGCTCAAGGAACAAGGAAAGACGAAGAAAGGAGACACGAATTGTAAGACCCTAACTGTAAATCTTCATAATTATCATGAATCTCGCGTTGTGCTATCGCACGAGTCAAACGGGGAATTTATATTATCAATTAAGCCTCGGCCACGCGTGCGGTGTTACGGCGAAATTAACGATAAATTGCGATAAAACACCGAACTGTTAAATCACGCGACATTTTGTGCAGCCGCACGCACGTGCTCGTGTGCTTACGTGTACTCAAGTCACGCACGACACTCTGCACGGCGAGTATCGGGAAAACGCCATTGGCATTTGCCGCAACGTTCCGCTGACATTCGCACCTGACATTATCCGAGGTGACCGGCGCGTCCGCGATTCTGCACAGGTAGACGAGTCGCAGTCGGAGTTGGAGACGCGTCGACATCCGTGTCTAACGTTCCTTTTCATAGTGAGTCACTCCTATTCCCGGATTCGAATACAAGCAGTTAAACGCGCTAATATCACAATGGGCGACGAGGGTAGGACCGGTTTGAGGCATGGCGAATGCTACCTCACGGTTATATGGTCGGCCAAAGGAATAGTCTTCGAAAAACAGCCGGCTGAAATGTGAGACGGAATCGATACTATCTCGCGAGAATCCGCCGCGCGACGCGTTGTATACGATCTATTTGATAGTAATTATCGGACGCGGAGAATCCCCTTTTTCCCTCTTTATCGAGTCGTGAGGCTTTTCTTCATATATCGCGGGGGATCGCTCGCACAATGGTTAAGACCAGCGAGATTGATTCTCTCTCCCTCTCCCTCTCCCCCCCCTCTCTCTCTCTCTCTCTCTCTCTTTCTCCGCGTACGAGGAAATTCTACGTCGTCCTGAAGTGCCCATAAATACGTCGAAGTGCCGGATACAGGCTCGATAGTAGCTAACGTGTCTACCGTGCAATAACCGTTGTAAATCGCAACTACGTAGTCGACTCAGATGACGACGACAACGACGACTAAGATGATTAGGACGAGTACGAGAAAGAGGGATGGCGGTAGCACGTGCTGCTACGCGAGCTATACGACGCACGATGCTACCAAACCGGAAATGTATCGTTGAGGAATACTGTACGAGTGGCCAGGGCCGTAAGGTACACCTCACGTACGACGACGAGCGTCTTAAGGCGAAATTGTACGCTCCGCTCTTGATTGTACGACAAACTCGTTTTCGCACGTGACTGAGCACGAACAGAAGAAGAGCGATATTATCCTTTTCTCCCTCTCCCCCTCTCTCTCTCTTTCTCTCTCTCTCCCCCCCTTTCCCCCCTCTCTCTCTCTCTCTTTTATTGCCGAGCCAAATTTTCGCGAGAACGATATTTCAATCGACACAGCCAGTGTTTATTGGAGCCTTTCAGAGATTCGATCGAATGAAAAAGAAAAAGATGAGTTGATGAGAGAGCTCACGCAAATTGAGTAAAATGAAAATTCCTTTAGCAACGTCCAAGTTGCGTGAATTTTTTTATTGATTTATTCTTCTCTATTTTATTTATTTTATTAATCTTATTCTTACGCCCGATATTCACGCGTATTATTTTGATGTCTCAATTGCCCAACGTTGGTCGAAAAAAAAAAAAATAATCCGGCCGCGAGAGCCAGATAATTCAACAAAAGGACGCGTTAAAAAAAAAAAAAACGATTAGCCGCTCGAGGTTACAAATGGAGCGTGCCGCGCCTCTTTTGTAGCCGTCCGATGTTTATTTCGATCGCGGCTTCCGGTAATTATCGACCGTCTACCAAGTCCACCGTTCCGCTGGGATATAAACGAACCAGTGCGGTTTCGCGCGCGGGACGAAATCCACATGGACGACCGCGTGAATTCGCCTTAACGTTCGAGAGCGCGACGCAGGACGCGGCTCGACCGGCTCGGCCGCGCGTTGGTCACGTGAGCTGGAGAGCGTTATGATATACAACGGCGGCTCGCGCCTAATGCACGATGTATACCGCACCCACATGCCGGGATACGAGAATCGAAAGCGACACTTCATTACACCAGCGTGCAAAATACGCTTATATCCAGCGTCGCAAGAAGTGCGTACTCGCTCGCGAGTCGACGAAGGTCAAGTCGAAGCGGGTAGGTGCGCGATAATTGCTCGTTCGCGCGAGAGATGACAAGAGTAATGAAGTTTCGTCTCGCTGTTCAACTCTACTCGAGTTCTATTCACGTCTCTGACCTTCAACTACTACCGTGACGACGAAGGTCAAGTGTGACCTTGGCGCTGATAATCACGACCGCCACGGCGGCTGCTTGACCTACCTACGCAGTTTATATTTTATTTAACCGGGAAAACCGTTGTGCATCCTTCTGCGTCATGCAAAATATTAAACATTGTATAAATCGAGTACTTACTTGGCTATCTATTTGCGCAGGAGGGTCGAGGCATCTTGTTCGTCGACGTCGTTTCGTGTTCTATTTATGACGAGTTACTTTTTTATTTATTAAACGGACGGAACGATAATGAAGAATGTTTAAACAAGATATGACCGACCATCTTGATCCTGTTCCGATCCATAGACTTCGATCCGTAGAAGTTGGCAGGAATGCTCTTCTAATTTCAGGCTGCCGGTGTATTGATTAATTGTTCTCACTGTTTCAACGGTTTTTTCAATGTCTTTTTCATTTTCTGCTTATTTGAAATTAATTTGCTTTTTTAATGATAATTATAATGACAACTAATCACTTTTAAAGCCAATTTAAGAAAGATATACCGGTAGTGCACTATGCACCTCCACGTTGGAACTGTATGATTTCGCGCACCTCACACACCAGTACGCATGCTCGAGTAGCCGGATCAATAAACGAGGTAGACTATATTCCCTTGAGCAAAGCCCGGGCATCCCGAATATATATTGCACGAACTTTCGTATTATTTTTCATATTTTCCACCGTTATGCAAATATTTATTTCATCGTCTCTGTTTCTATATCGTTGTAGACTTATCTTCGTTTTCTATTTTTTTGGTTAAAAAAATTGCTTTCTTCATTTTTATGTACCGCGATTTTTTAAAAAAATGTACAGTCAGTCTTCCTCCTCCTACTCTCCTGTCTCGTTTTATCTTACAGTTCATCGTGAACGAGCGAGTGAGTGAGTGACAAACGGAGAGATAAAGAGAGAAAGGGGGAGAGAGAAGGATAAAGCGAGGGAGCAAGCGAGAGAGCACGCGAGGATGAGGCGAGGGAGAAAACAAGAGTGAAAGCGAAGATAGGAGAAAACGAGAGTACGGTGGAAAACGAACGAGAGAGAAAGAGAGAACGAGGATGGGGAGAGAGAGAGAGAGAGAAAAGAATTTGTGCGACGGCACGATTGTTATTAGCAGCGACAGATAAATTCCGCCGCGCATAATGGAGGGTGCCCCAGCCTACCACTGAATATATAGTCGATAACATTCTATCGGAATATTTTGAATAATCGTTTGGCACGATATTTAAATTGTGCGGAGGTGGTTAACTGTCGTATATAGACCCACGATAGAAGCTATGGAATTTCACAAGTAGCCGTACAGCTATGCGGCCACAATTATGAGTTCATTGCGATTGAATATCGATTATAAGCAACACGCCGCGCACCTTCCCTCCCGCGTATAGGAAGCTGTGCGGAGACGAGTCCTGCGAAAGAGAGAGATAGAGGGAGATAGAGAGATCAGATGGAAGAGGAAAGAAAGAGATCTGGCCGCGCTTTCGATCATCGACGGCGTGCCGGTATGAGTGATCGAAGAAAAGGACCGAGCATGACGTGAGTCGGAGAGCAGGAGCAGCCCCGAGTCTCCGCTTTCTCGGTGATGGGGAAAGGAGTAACTAGGTAGAGGCACGATACCATTAAATAAATGACTCTCCCATTTTTGTCATTAACTCTAATCGATTTTGCCCATGGAGACGGAATTGAAAGTAATTGACGGGATTATTATACTTAGTAACGAGCGCGACGATCTTCCTATATGCGACGCACACGGCTGCTAATAAAGTTATTATTTGCTTTTTCCATCGCGCTCTCCATCGACAGATCGAGTTTGCGTCTATTCGATACGCACCGAAATTGCCTGCGGAACAAGTTCTCTCTGTTTCTTTCTCTTGCTCTTTTTCTCTCTCCCCTTCTTTCCTCTCTCTCTCTCTCTCTCTCTCTCTTTCTTTCTCTTTGACCATGCGCGAATACGGCCGAGGGTGAAGAAATTCAATTTCAAGCGTATTTCGAGGTATTACAAATTTCGAGGTGCCAAAAAGAATTTCGCATAATGCTACCGTTTGATCTCGCGATTCTCTCCCCCCCTTGTTCCCCCGTGCGATTTATCATCGGAAAAGTTTTACTTTAGTCAGAAATCTAGCTAGAAATTTAGGTAAAAATCGAATTAAAGTATAAACCACAAAGATAACAACGCAACATCATTGTCCTGTTTGACGCCCCAGGGGAAGATTGGCGACGGTAAAGAGAAGGAGAGGAGGACTGAGAGGAGGTTGTTCTCTAGTGTGAGTAGTGGGATGCGATAGTTGCATGAGAAATAAATCTCCGCGATGCTCTCGTACGAAAGGGCAAGAAATCGCGCATTCGTGGAGGGTCGGAAAGTGTGACGAATGCTCAGTGAGAGAAAAAAGTCAGCAACGGCGGGAGTGGTGAGGGGAAAAAGAGAGGACGGCAAACGCGAGCTTGGCAATCAAGCGGCGCGCTCGGCAATTATTGTTGTTTTCGCCATTAGAGGTAGATCGGCGTAACCTGCTGCGTCGTGCGCTCTTGCTACCGCGCGCACAATCCGAAAGAAAACCGAGGGAGACTTGGTGCCAGAACAAAAGGCCCGGAAATTTTAATGGTGACGTAACTGTTTGCCAATCATCGCCTACACTCCTCCAGATTCTTCAACGAACGGTGATGCAAAAGGAGAAATGAGGACAACTCGTGTCCGTGTCTGCAAGATCGATATCCAACACACATACGCCCGAGCGACGAAGCCCCCGACTATCCTTCGGCTACGGCGTTTACCTCTTCTATAAGATTTATACAACCTGATCTATTTTGTATAAGATGCCGACGTGCACGCTGCACAAACAGGACATCATCGCAAGTTAATGCACGTTAATTGCGATGATGAATGAGCCAAGCGCGTATCGACGTCGTTGCTTAACGCCGAGCCGAGTGCAGCAGGAAATGCATCGGACAAGAGTAATGGTCTCTTTGCACCTCGATGTAGTTTTTTTTTTTTTTTTTTTGACGAGGAGGAAATCCATCATGGATACCCCTCACACTCGGAGAAGGGTGAAGGGTTATGCCGGACTCCTACCGGCTAAAACCTCCCCGGGTGGCGCTACGAAGGGACTGTACTCGAGGCCCCGGAGCCATGTAACTGCGATCGGGGTCCCGAGTCCAGACGGCTAGCCGTCATCTTCCCCGAGGGGTGCTGAGGGAGGGGGGAAGCGCGAGCCTAAGCTCGTCTTCTACCACCGCTCCCTCAGGGGAAGGGGGAAGCGAGCCAAGGCTCTGCTTCGACCAACGCTTCCCCTTGCACTCCTCACGCACCACCTCGTCGGCTGGGAACCTAGATGTAGCTGCAGCAACAGCGGCAGCAACAACGCGGACGAACAGGAGCCTATGTCTCCTATGTCTTTCCTTATCTCTTTCTTCCTCTCCTTCTCCCTCCCTCTCCCTCTCTCTCTCTCTCTCTCTCTCTCTCTCTCTCTCTCTCTCACGAACATTCATGCAATGCATTATACCGCATCGGTATAATATAACATTGGCAGATGTAACATTACGCAGTGTCTATCGTCGAAGTTGACGAACTTTGTACTCGTCTTTTTATCCTTCGAAACCGACATAAGATGATATGCCGAAACCAGTGACATAATGATGTGCATCGTATGCTTCCCGAGTATCCAATTATACGTGTGCCACACCGATATACTTAGTCGTTTCTCGTATTAACTTGGTATCCAGTCAAATATCCCCCAACGCAACAAAACGATATAAAGTAAAGACACTGCCACGTGATTCAGATAATACAGATCCAGATATGTAAATATAGATCGAAGAATACGACTTTCAGAACAAATAATACTTTAATGGTCGATGAGCCGCACAGTTATTACCAAATTCTCTCATCTTCTCCTGTTCTCCTGTTCCGTCCGGTCTCTCTTCTTACATTTTCACCCGTGCCAGCGGGACAGATATCACCGGCTAGAAACCCGTTGGGGCAAAATGTAAAGCGCACACGAGCGGACGCGAAAAGTAGGCTGGTACGAAGACCTCGCCTAAACATAGTTTTATAAAAGCCAATAACTTATCGCAGTGGAAGTACCTTATAAATTCTACGGACGTGCACGCGATTGTTTTCGTGGGACTTTATTTCGTCATGTGGAGCGGATATCAGACGATAAGCGCTCTCAGCTCGTTAGTGTTATGAGGAATTCGCGGAAAGGTTGATATCCTCACGACGTCGACGATTTGACGTCGTTGCGGCTTTTTATATGCCTCTATATACATCTCTCTCTCTCTCTCTCTCTCTCTCTCTCTCTCTCTCTCCTCTCTCTCTCTCTCTCCTCTCTCTCTCTCTCTCACCTCCCTCTCTCTCTCTCTCTCTCCCTCTCTCTCTCTCTCTCTCTCTCTCTCTCACGAACATTCATACAATGCACTATACCGCATCGATATAATATAACATGGCAGATGCAACATTACGCAGTGTCTATCGTCGAAGTTGACGAACTTTGTACTCGTCCTTTTATCTTTCGAAACCGACATAAGATGATATGCCGAAACCAGTAACATAATAATGTGCAACGCTCGCTTTCCGAGTATCCAATTATACGTGTGCCACACCGATATACGTAGTCGTTTCTCGTATTAACTTGGTATCCAGTCAAATATCCCCCAACGCAACAAAACGATATAAAATAAAGACCACGCTACGTGATTCAGATAATACAGATCCAGATATGTAGATATAGATCGAAGAATACGATTCTCAGGACAAATAATACTTTAATGATCGGTAAGACGCACAGTTATTACCAAATTCTCTCATCTTCTCCTGTTCTCCTGTTCTGTCCGGTCTCTCTTATTACATTTTCACCCGTGCCAGCGGAACAGATATCACCGGCTAGAAACCCGTTGGGGCAAAATGTAAAGCGCACACGAGCGGACGCGAACAGTAGGCTGGTACGAAGACCTCGCCTAAATGTCGTTTTATAAAAGCCAATAACTCATCGCGGTGGAAGCACCGTATGAATTCTATGGACGTGCTCGCGATCGTTTTCGTGGGACTTTATTTCGTCATGTGGAGCGGATATCAGACGATAAGCGCTCTGAGCTCGTTAGCGTTATGATGAATTCGCGGAAAGGTTAATATCCTCACGACGATTTGACGTCGTTGCGGCTTTTTATATGCCTCTATATACTTCTCTCTCTTTCTCTCTCTCTCTCTCTCTCTCTCTCTCTCTCTCTCTCTCTCTTCGTTTCGAGAAATTGTCGTCGTGTTCATTTATTATCCTATTGAAGAATCCTTGAACGGTACATGGAACTGTTCTTATGCTCAGCTTGTTGGCAGCAACATTTGATTAAAGTTGAATTATCATCAAAACAAGGATGAGACTGAACGCCGTACGTTACGCGAAATTATAATATTCCAATTAAATGTATTTATGGAAATGAAATTAAGTCGTCTAGAGCGATGCAGTGGCTGTTACCTGAATCTATTATTATATCTAATCTATTATCTTCGACGCCTAAGGATGTGTACGCGCGACAGCCGCAAGTGTATGCTCTTCTCGACCGCCCTTCCTGCAGTATTAATTATGGCACGCGGGGCATGCGATCACTGCAACTGCGAGAGTGCCAAATTCCACGTACGAGATCCGGCTGCGATTCTCTTCGGCTATCTCATGTTCAAACGATTCGCTCGTTCGTATGCCTTCACTGTCGAACGAAAAAATTATAGTAGACGATTAATGACATATCGATCATGACACCGTGCTTTTCAAGGATAAATTCAATCGAAATATTTATGTTGATCTTACGAGTTTTGTTCGACACGAAATACTAAAGTATAGAAAAACTCAAGATATATCTCTCTAAAAGTTATTGATCTTTCTTTGTCATGTCTAGATATGACTATTATTAATCTTACTTGACTCGTGCATCTGTCAGACCGACGAAACAAAATCGACATCTTCCGAAGCCATAAACATTATTGTACGTAAGCACTATAGTTAGAAGTAAAAGTTTATGCAGATAACAAACACTCTGTTCAGCACTCTGTTATATCATTTAATTCCATTTGTTATTTAAAAGTCGGTCTCACAGACGGTGTACAAGTCCGTGTATCAAGAAATCATGCGAACTGAGGAAATCAGCCACCTATCTTTGTTTCACCCGGGTAGGGTGAGAAGGGTGGAGGAAGGGTAGGTATAGTTTTACTGCGAGATTAACCAATATTTATAGGCTATGAATGTTTAAATTTCAATTGGGTTACCCGACATTTTTCCGAAAACTAGATGGGGAAAATGTTGGTAGCAACGAAAACCCCTAGGCAACACAATTTAAATTTCTGCGTATTAGTAACACTGCTGAAGTAATAAGTCCACGAGTTCGCGGAGTCGTTTTGACATATGCGTACGTGTGTTTTGACATATGCATACGTGTGTTTCCAAATTTAACATCTTAATTTAACATAAACATTTATTAGCAATAATAATAAATTATATATTGTAAACGGGCGACATACAAAAGACATGAAAAATTATTTATAATAATATAATAATATATATAAAATATTAATATAAATATATAAATAATATTTATTAAAATAAATATAAATAAATAATAATATAATAATATAATAATAATAATAATAATAATATATATAAATTTATTCATAATTAATTTTAATAATTATTTAATTATTAACTTTAGTAATAATAATTTTTTCCCCATGTCTGACACTTGGCTATCCACTCTTCTATGCCTCTAAACATGTCTGGAGTGTATACATTTGTTAATTTTGCAGAAACTAGAGCACAGTATGCGCCACGCATGTCAATTTCACCATTGACATGCATGCAAAATGAACCATCTTCCCCTCGTAGAGACATTAGAAACTGCCGCAAGAAATTTTGATTTTTATCATATTCTTCAAGACCTGATAAATTATATCATAGAATAATTTTTATATCTTGAACTAAATGTCAAAAAGTAGAAAGTTAAAATGGTGCATTTGTATGGATATATAAATTTACTATATTTAAAAGTAATTATAATATATAAATAGCTATTATAAGATGCAACATTAGTTAAATTATTTGTTAAATAGGTATAATTCCTGTTTAGGGAAGACATCAATAATGACTTTGTTCTTCATATATATTATAAAGATGATATTTCTCAGTAACAATTAAAAGATCTTAGCTGTTACCGCATCGATATAATATAACATTGGCAGATGCAACATTACGCAGTATATTAAGATGCAATTGAAAGATAGACTAAAATACTAAATCAGAGATACATCACAACGAAATTATGTGTAGAAAATCGTAAGTCAGTGTAATTAGCAAAAACTTAGGGAAAAATGATTAAATATTAGGTACAAATCTGTATTTCTGGACTACATATAGTCCTTCATGTGTACATAATTATTATAAGAATGAATAAATCTAATATATAGTCCAGTATTAATGCTTGCTTTCCACCTTTTTATGCGGTTGCATATCGTTTGACTTGTTACATGCATGTATCATTATAATGAGAGAGTCAACTAGATATAGTTTTACTGCTAGATTAACCAATATTTATAGGCTATGAATGTTTAAATTTCAATTGGTCAACAATTCCAAAGTCTGTCAAAAGTTTGTCCCGTCAAACACGAATAGTGTGTGTGACATACCTAGATATAATATATATAGCGTATACATACGAGCGCCTGACGTATACTACCTTCTGCTTCTCGGTTTCCTGCTCCTGGTGTCGCACTGTGGACGCCTAGCACGCAGTACCTACGTAGCCTCACTCGTGTAGCCATAATATCTTACAGGAAGAAATATACGTTGATTATTTTAAAAAATATTTAATTTAAAAACTCTTGGCGAGGCTGCACTAAAAACTAAGGATAAATTTGTGATGCGCGCGAGCTATTAATATATATTATTTATTATAGTTATACGAGTGCCAGTCCATTTTAGTCTTAATATAACAGCTAGGAGTTAGGACGTTGCGAAGAGAAGGAAGGGTAAAAAGCACAGGGAACAAATAGAGGCAAAATAGATATACACAGAATATAGTGTTTTCAGAACCATTATGATTATATTTTATAGAGTTACATTATTATTTATAATTATTACTTTTTATAATTATTACGATTATTATTTACAAAATTACATCCCAATAAAACGAAGAAGAATGTAGAATTTGCGAGTATAGGAGAAAGTCGATCCCTCTTTGAATTTTTCGCAGAGCTATTTTGGACCTCTCTTGGATTCGTTTCTTAGGACCACATCGAGTACCACATCGAGCCGGTTACTATTTTATGTAATATATATTTTTATGTAATTTCATTCTTTGCCAACCTGAGAAATCACAAAAGGAAACATTAACATTAAACATTAAACATTAATGAAAGGGATTTAAAATACTTGTCGATGTTGTTTTGACATTATCGTACGACGTTTCGTTAAAGCAAGGATTCTCAATCTTTTTTATATTTCGCTTCCTTAGAAAGTTATTAATGAACGCATACTCTATAGAAAAAAAATTATTCGTGTTTTATGGTAAAAATTAATTGTTAGGGTTTTAAGGTAAGGAGTTAATTTATAATAATTTATTATTACATAGTATTGTTTTATAGAAATTAACTATCATTTTAATATTATAAAATTATTATCCATAATATCAAGCTTCGTACAGTAATACGTAATGAATATATACGTGGATCATATATAGGGTGCCCCATTTTAAATTCCCCAGGCAAATATCGCGAAAAATATGGAAGAAAATTTGGAAAAATATGGAAAAATATTTCAGACAAAAGTTACGTGGTTTTAAGGGAGACATCAAATAACTATATCAGTTTGTTTAAAAAGAAAAGGCAATTTTTTAGATATTCAGGGCACTGCCCAAAGAAGAAAAATATATGCAAAGAAAAACTATTACGTAATGATCCGACTTACCGACATCCTGAGATGGATATCTTTGCGAGGGAATAATCTGCTTAGGCCGGTGGTCCCAACGAGCCTTCTATTGACGTGGCTGACATGGTCCGGCACGATCCTATCAACTCTGCTGATTTTAGTTGTCACGCGCGCGCCCGTACTGCGCGTTCCCGCAGTAGCACACGCGTAAATAAAAATACATAACATGTTCCACATCGCCAGAGATCACTGCGGAAATAAAATCACTTGTATTAATTTATAAAATTATGAGATTTTACTGACACTTTCATTGTGAACATCGATTATCGGCATTCACGCGACCACTTGTATATATGAACGCCGACTATAATCGGCACTCGTACTATTGGTATAACTTTAAAATCTTAAAATAATATAACTTTGCACACTTTTCACAACGCACTTTTCTCAGCGATGTTACCGACGTCACCGACGCCTGCGGCGGTTCCTCGGCAAAGCGGGCTGGGCGAGTCGTAATTGAACGATTAAAAGCATAACAATTAATGTAAGGAAAAGGGAAGTTAAGATGGATAAGGAGAGATAATGAAATGTAAAAAAATATATAAAAAATATTACCTCAGGTGGTATAGTTGTTAAATCAAGCATGATATGGATATATAGACAAATATATATATTATATAGATAAATAAAATCAAATAATTTAACGAAATGCAGGAAAGGGATGTGTAATTATATATAAAGTTGGACCTAGGTTGAGAGTCGAGGATGGGTGCTTCGGCCAGAGGGAAAATACCGAATGGCGAGCGCCCTACTTTAAGTTTGATATTGTGGTGATGGTGTTGGCGACAACCGTTACGCGGCGCGGCTGTTCCCTCACTTTTTGGAGTTTGCGGCGCCGAAGCAACTGAGCAAATTTCGCACACCCACAACACGCCCCTCTGTCAAGCGATTGGTCTACACATATTTCTTTTTTATTTTTTGCATATTTTGAGCCACCTGATTGGAGAAATCTGCTCCTAGTAATCAGGTATTTGTTTCTTAGTGTGGTCATTCGTCTGTATCACGGCCACTAACACTTTGCCCAGCTGACACAGTCATCGTCATGGCAATTATTTTGTTACATTTCCGCACTGGCCGATTCGGCTCTTCTTCTCTATCTAAACTTCACTATCAGTCCTGATTTATTTGAAATATCTGCTTATGGGATTTTCGGCCACTCCCGCCGAACGGTTGTTTCGACTCATGCAACTCATTAGACTGATTTTACTCACCCGTTTTTTCGCGTAAGTTTCTGACGAGCGCACAGGCAGCTGTAAGAACAACAAATGATTAGAAATGCGAGATCGTTCTGTCAGACGTTTGATGCGTATATTTGATCAGAGGAGAAACAAAGTCTGTCAATCGTCTGGCGAACTTTCCTATTTTTGATTGCAAAAACAGATGTTTCAGACAGATTATTAATTATGAGGGATTATAATCCAGCGAAAATGGTCAAGACATGGTTATCCCGCGATTAAATCCTGTTTACGGATGAAGCAAAATTTAATAATACAAGAAAACCAAACTGTCACAACTGTCATTATTGGATTGTTTAATCACAATCCACAATGCAGCTTAAGCGTCGAATACACGTTTCACGTTACACGTTTCACACGTGCAAAATCGGCGTTCAACGTCTCTCGGCTTCAGTTCATATGGAACCCAATTTCCTTGTTTTTGAATCATTCCCAACGATTTTAAACGATGTGAAATTGCTTGTTGAGTCACTTTTAATGTAAGTGCAAGTTCTTTTTGCGTTTGGCACGAATCTTCCTCCAATAATGCTTCCGTGTCTTCGTACACTTTCAGCCTTCCACTACGTTCTTTGTCTTCCACGTCAAACTCACCGTTTTTAAACCTTTGAAACCACTCACGACAACTTCTCTCACTTAAAGCAGCCTCACCATATGCTTCTACAAGCAATCGATGCGCCTCAGCTGCAGATTTCTTCAAATTAAAGAAATAAATCAAAAGTTCCCGCAAATGACGCTTATTCGGCACAAAACTTGACATTTTCGCACGAAAAAAATTATGTGATGCTGATACGGAGTCATTAATACTTCAAGGTTATGTTGTTACCAGATGTCCAAACTTACGATATTACGTTTTACATCTGACAATTTCAACATAACCTTCTGATGGGGCCATCTTTTGTCAAACGGCGAAAACTTATTTGTACTCCTAATAATTTAACTAAAATTATAATTTTATTGGGCCACAACTATATTTCCTTGTTCATTTATGTTCGGAAATGTGTAAGCAATGACATTACGTCACGTTGCCATAACCTGCATTATTATAGTCGTCGAGTCGGGACTGCGTGGCGGATAACCTGGCTCCCGTTAGTTTCTAGCAGGCGAGCACGCGGTGCTCCCGCCGATGTCCCGCGCGTAACCACTAGTGCCGTTGCGGCCGCTACGTGACGCGCTCACCGACTCCGCTGCTCGCAGCTAAGATTCGGCCGCCCGGGTGATATAACCGAGCGCGATAGCGCGCCGCGTGCCTTCGTATGGCCCAACGGCGATTGTGGCAATCCTTGGTGTGTGGTCTTGTGCGACTCTGTAGCACCTTTTTTTTACCAACCTGTTGTAGGCTTTTCCCAGTGCAGTTTTGGCGAGTAGAGTATAGATTCGAACCACCGCTATATACACTCTGCTGAGTTGACGGCGGTGCCAATATACCCTGCTGGGTTGAGGCTTTATGGTGAGAATCGACTTTAGATTTAACTTCTCTGCGTTGCTGCCACACTTTAGGAGCGGGCTTTAGTCGCCTCCGTTTGGAACGGGTAAACTCTCTTTTTCCAAGTGTCCGTCGAGGACCTTGACTATCAGGAGCCGGCGTGATCGTTTCCTTGGGAGTTTGCGAACTCTCTCTTTTCAAGTATCTGTCCAGGATCTTGGCGATGTGATAAGCGACGTGATCGCTTCTTTAAGAACTCTGGGGCCCTATTCTTGAATATATACGCAACTTTACGTATACGCACGTTGCGAATAGTAAAAATGCGCATACGTTTCTGTCAAGTATTATTAATTTAAATTTATGTAACACTTTATCGATTTTTATGGTTTTACTTTTATTTAGAATAAAATATTTTATCATATTTCAACATATAATGTATACAAAAATATAATATAGGAATATAATACATACATCATACATTGACTGTTCGCTTAATATGTTCTTATCTTTACACGATAAAAAAAAAACTAGTCATAAACACAGACATCTATATTATACTAACTGCTAACTCCCGTGTTTCTAGAGATAACTTTAGACCCCGAAAATTATGTATTATATAGTGTGAGTAAACGTCTGCACATGCGTAATGTAAATGGTAAAGTTGTAATATGGACGGTATTCATCATATTTATATATATAAGAAGTTACATATGTGTACATATATTATTTTTTCATTTCAATCAATTGGATATCAATATTTTACCACCTACAGAACGCATGCACATGAGTTTAGTATATAGCTTTCGGAACTATATATTTTATCCTAGTTAGCAGTCTAATAATAACACAGATGTCTATGATCACAAAGCGTAATCAATGCACGTGCGTGCGTGATCACTCAAACACGCACAGCAGTTCCGTGTCTGCCGGCATGTTTGTATACACGTCAACTTGCGCTTTATCTCCGAGCAACTGCTTTTTTAAGGCTAGATGACACTGTCTCTAAGACGGTGTCTAGTCTTACTAAGACATAGTGCTAGCGCTTTCAAAATTAACATTAAAATAAAATACTTTCATCGAGAACCTCGCCTTCGTCCTCCAGAACATTCCGTCCGCTTTATTCGACCTTGTCCTAATTGGACAAGGTCGAATAAAGGGTTCGTCATCACGAAGACGACCGAGGTGACGCAGGTGCGCCCTTAACCACTTACGCTGGCAAAAAATTCACTGACGCGTGTACCACCAGAACGGTCCAGTGTAACTCGCTGAGAGGCGTCACACAGTGTTCGATGTCTTACAGAAATCGGAAAAAGATTTATATTTTCTAAACTAATTTATTTTCGACCTAGGACTTTTAATAGCTTTTTGAAGGGAATATAGAGCGTCGATTGATTATAAAATTATACAAATATAAATATTTAATTTATTTATTAATAATCATGCAAAGTGTGGTATCTCTCGAAACAGTCTGGAACATGTAATGGTACAAGGCATTTCTTACATTCCCATATAGTTTCACTTCGTTTTTTGTGTTTGGTACACACTCTACACCTTCGCTGTGGATTCTTTTTGGCATTTGTGTCTGGCAAACAATCCCACCCGACGTGTTACGCACGTCGTTTTTGTTTCTGTGACAATCGTATGACGACGTACATACCACGTCGTTGACGATTCTGTGACAAAAGCATTACGACGTGCGTCTTTCCAGCGCAAGTGGTTAAAGGAAACTGAGCTGCTCGGAAACCTCGCATACACTTATGTACGCCGCCTTGTACAGACATAAGATTAATGAATCGGCGTATAATGCTCATAAATATAGTAAACAAACACAAAATAGGGAGTTTTTGCAATACTATTTTTCAGATACGGTAAACGTTGCCCTAACTGCTATTAGTTGCGTACATGCCAACGTTATTTCTGAGCGAATAACTCATGATTTACGTTTACTGTATCTGAGAAACAGTATTGCAAAAACTCCCTTATAAGTACGTAATAGTTGAACGCTATAAGCAAAAACGCTATAAAAAAAAATCAAACCGAACGCAAGTGCGTATAACGCGGCGAATGACGCGACGCAAAAGCTGACGCAAACAATAAAGTAAAAAGAAAAGATAAAATCGTCGAGAAAAATAAAAGAATGAAAGTAATATGCAAAAAAGGAAATGTAACGAATAAAGCCCGACTACACGATACCTCGCCAACTATTCCGACCGTTCGGTAATAAATGAGAAGAGCCGAATTTTTTTATTTCGACATTGAACAGGTCACGAGAAGCGGTACAATTTTCACGATCGGTCTCGTGAGTTCGGATGCCATCGTGAGCACCATTCTCACTCGAGTTTGTCAAATGGATCGGGTTCGCGTAATCCACTCTCGACTGTAGAAAAGGCCGGCAAGATGACACTAGGGCCTTCGGCAAGGTGCTCATGAGTGACTGAGGCGATGCCGCCGCCATCGTATATAAGAGGCAACGATGGATATGTTGTTTTACTAGCAGTCATCCTCTTGGCAACCAAAAATTTTGGAGGACAAGTTCCAATGTGAGCTGCACGTGATATGCGCGAAGATTATACACGTTGACGACCAGCTTCGTGAGATGTGACCCTGGTGGCAGGATTGGATGTCATTCGTTGTAACGAAGCATGGCATGTTTGAATAACCTGCCTACTCGCAAAAATCTATCCTCATCGAGAAAGGGGGCCAGCTTCAGGAGTGTGTTCCGTCCCGGCAGTGGCTGCTTGGTCCTTGTGAACTTCAGCTCCTACGCGTACGCTACCGCCTGTGCGTGGGCGATTCAGATGACCTCCGCTTGCCACAATTCGGTCGGCGCGAGGGAGACTGAGTCCTCCGAAGCAAGACAGCGATGACGCGGGCTTCAACGTCGCATCCAAGCCATGACCCGCAGCAGTCGGCTCAAGCTCGAATGTCCAGTTAGCAACTAGCTTTCCTCCTCCGTCCTTTCCATCTGTAGCGTGCTCTTGCGCGTCTCTGGCACCTCCTAGCATACATCGACGGAATCGTGAGGAGGCCAATTGCCAGAAATCACAGGAAAATAGGACCCTGTCACCATAGCTCATGGCCGAGCAATGTGCTAGGGGACATCCCCCTTAAAGCGCAGTCAGCCGAATTTTCTCGTCTGGGCACATGATGCCAGCGGGCATTAGGGAGAAGCCTTTAGATCTCTGCCACTCGATTTGCCATGAAAGTGATCCATCTGCCTGGATGATCCTGAAGCCAGCAGAGGATGACCGTTGAGTCTGTCCAGAGGTGAATGGCTGAGCTTGGCATCTCCAAGGTCTCCAAAGTATGTGTAATCAGCATCATTAGCAAGGAGGCGGCACATAGCTCCAGTTGCGGCAGCGAAAGCCGCCTCAACGGGGCCTTTTTAGTTTTAGCGCACAAAAGCGTGATGGGCACATTGTTCTCCACTATCACCCTTAGATAGAGCACTGCAGTATATACGAGCACTGAGGCGTCAGCGAAGCCATGAAGCTCCGCTGCGCGGATTGACAGCTCGGCGCCGATCGTTCGCGGGATGTGGAGTTCACATAGAAGAGGAAGCTCCACGCAAAGCGCCTCCCAAGCGGCAACGTCTCCAGCCGGCAGTGGTTCATCCTAACCGATTTGCTTCAGCCATGTTGTTTAGATGATGCACTTAGCCCTCACAGTGATGGAGGATATCCATCCGAGCGGATCGAAGAGTCAAGAAGTCTACGATAAGATGATGCGCTTCGTGGTAACACCCTTCTCGAATGGTCGAATCACGAAGGAAAAGATGTCGCTCGGCCTCCACTCCAAGCCCAAAGTAGAGTGACTCTCTGTAACTCGCCAGGCTCGAACACCATGCATCGCCCACTGGTCCGCCAGAACATCCGCAATCAGCTGCTTATGGTTAACTGCCCATTTTAATATCTGAAACCTGCCCGCTGCATATCTCCTTCAGCTGGCAGCGCACCTCCAAGGCCTCGCGCAGTGTAAAAGCTCCAGTGAGAATGTCAGCGACGTAGACGTCGTCCCACATGGCCGCTCCTAGAGGAAACCTGGGTTCTTCGTCGTCAGCCAATCTCCACAGCGACTAGATGGTCAATAACGGCGCGCAAGGTAGGCCATAGGTGACGATGTTCAGATGATACGCCTAAACCTTTCCCGCTACAGGATCCTCTGAAGATCGGGGTCCTCCTTGTGTACCAAAATCTGACGGTATATTTTCTCCACGTCAGTTACGAAGATGTAGCGATGATGTCGCCAGCGCATTAAGAGATCCGCCAGGCGCGGGAGAAGGCTTGGTCCGATCAAGAGACAATCGTTGAACGAACGCCCCTCATATGTCTTCTAAGAACCGTTGAAGACGACTCGCAGCTTGATGGACGTGCCGGACTGCTTGAGCATGCCATGATACAGCAGGATGCAGTCCAAGTGCACTCCTGACTTCGACTGGGAAGCGTTAGCCGACATGTGACCCAGAGCCTCATATTTTGACAAGAAATCGTCATAGAGTTGACGGAATATCGGATCCTTTCGGAAACGTTCCTTTATCGTCTAGAGCATCTGCATCGCTGATCAATATGTGAACGATAAGTTCGGCAAGGTAGGCTTGACCGGAAGGCTGTATATCTTCCGTACTCTCGCCGAGAATGTGTGGCAGCAATACCTCTGCCGTTGACATTTTACGATGGTCTTAAATATAAGATTCCTGTACCGCCCTAAACATGGTTTCCAAAAGACGATCTACATTTGTATGCGCAAAACTTGCGTGAATGCAAAATATGTTAACAATTCTCAATATAACCTTATCATTCTTTTCATACGACGAATCATTTTAAAGATAACACAGCCCCATAAAAAAAAGTGGTCGGTGCCTAAAACCGAACAAGTATGTTCTTACGTATTTTGATCCGCTAAATCCGAATCCGAGGTCAGAATTGGACAATTGCGTCCAATTATGTCTATGGTAATACGTAACTCCTGTTTTAGCAACACTTTATAACTTTTCAGTGCCATTCATATCGATATAAATATTTAATGATACGGTAAAGTAATTTGTGCCTATTTAACATTTTAGGATATTGCATTTAGCATTAATTTCCATTATTGTCATTAGATTTTACCGTGAATTTCGTCTATTAAAAAATCATAACCTTTAATGAAACATATGGGGCAAAACGAGTGGGGCAAAACGGAGTTGTACTCCGTTTTGCCCTAAGTACACTGATAGAAAAGGTTTTGCTAATTTTACAAAATACTGGTATTCGCAACAAATGATTTATTACTTTCTATTTGCTGCTGCTTTTACAAATATACTTCTGAGGTTAGGAGTGACATTTCAGCAAATAAGTTGTTTATAATATGTTCACTGTACATTTTTTTCGATTCGGCATGAACTTTTACGACATATCGACGGATCTGTATCACAGTAAGGCCTCTTGCACAATGCCAGACAACAGGCAATAAAAATAAAAATAGACCAATCACAATCGACTATTACAAGAATAATACTATTGTGATTGGTCTATTTTTATTCTTATTGCCTGTTGCCTGGTATTGTGCAAGGGGCTTAAGCGTTTAAATGTGGCAGAATATGAAGTTGCAGTATGAGCATATAGGTTAGGAATATATAGGTTAGTTAAAATGACAGATAATTTGTAAGGATAACTGTTCCATCTGTTTCCCAGACAATCATCATTCAGCAAACATGCGTTTATTCTGGTAGCCAATGGATTTTTCTCTCTGTGTAAATTTATTCGTTATTGTTTTCTATACAACTGAATTTTCTTCCATTCTGTTGAATTTTAGAATGGTACGAACCTATAAAAGGAAGATGGAGAGGCAAGAATGACCCGAGATATCCATGGACGAAGCAGTGAAAGCTGTAATAAATGGGTCTATGGGATGTAAAAAGGCAGCTTTGCAGTTCAATGTGCCACAAACTATATTACAACACAAATACAAGTCAAATTAAGAAAAGAAAAAGGGCACCGGATTTCGTCGTTCAGAAGAAAGTGGGACGTTTTTATGTGTTTTCAGTAACGATCAGGAAGGAACAAGTTCAACTTCCTGATCGTTACTGTTACAATATCTAACTAAAATGGAGGCATAACTTTTTGGGCTAATAATTAGTGACCTTTATGACCTTGCCTTCCAATTAGCAGAACGTAATGAAATTACTCATCCTTTTAAAAATGGGAAAGCAGGATTAGATTGGGCAAGAAATTTCATTTCTCGACATGCGGGGTTAAGTTTAAAAAAGCCTGAAGCTACCTCTGCAGCACGAGCTATGGGATTCAATAGGGTTGCAGTCGAACAGTTTTTCAATATTCTCTCTCAAATTGTTAACACTCATAAACTCACAGCAGAAAGAATTTATAATTGCGATGAGACAGGTTTAACCATAAACCCTAAAGGTCATACAAAGATTATAGCCCTCAAAGTTCGTAGACAAGTAGGAACCATAACTTCAGTAGAAAGAGGACAAATTGTCACCGCTGAAATCTGCATGTCTGCTGCTGGAGCATATATCCCATCCATGCTTATATTTCCTCGAATAAGGAAGAAGTAAGAATTCGAGATTGGTCTTCCTCCAGGAGGTTTTGCCGAAGTTCATTCAACTGGATGGATGATAAAAGAACTCTTTCTTGTGTGGTTCAAAAAATTTATACAATTTGTAAGGGCATCAGAAGAGAGACCAGTCCTCCTTTTATTAGATGGACATTCAACACATACTTGTAATGTAGACTTAATTGACATGGCACGTAAAAATGGAGTTATTTTGGTTTGTTTTCCGCCACATTGCTCTCATAGGCTTCAGCCTCTTGACGTAACCTTCATGAGATCTTTGAGCAAGTACTATGAAGATGAAATTCGAAAATGGTTGAGGTCAAATCCTGGAAAAGTAATAACTTTACATCAGATTGCCTCTTTGTTTGGTTCAGCTTATGTGAATGCTGCAACAATGAGCATGGCTATTAATGGTTTTTAAAAAAGCGGGGTGTGGCCAGTTGATATGAACGTTTTTAACGACTGTGACTTCCTGCCTTCGGCAACGACTAATATTTGCCTTCAGGGCAATGTTACAGAACAATCTGCAGAATTTGGCCGCATTCATCAAGATTCACCATGCTAGTTGTCATTAGGCACACTTCAGACTACTCCAATTCCGTCAACTTCAAGCGACATTCAGGCTGCTTCAATTCCGTCAACTTCATATGTCACTGAGATATCTCCTACCCTGTCAGCTCCATAAAGCAGTACGGCCCTTTCTTTCGAAAAATTTAGTCCAGAAAATATTCTACCCATCCCAAAAGTTGCACAGTACAATAAAAGAGTTTCAAGAAGACGTGGGAAGGCTGCAAATTTAACTTCCTCATCTTACAAGCAAGAGCTTGTACAAAAGAAGAAAAAACCGGCGACCAAGAGAACTTTGTTTAAAAAGAAAAATAAGAAGAAAAGTCTATCCCAAGGAAATAAGAAAAAATCAAAACGACCAAGAGGACTATCTTCATTATCATCTTGATCTCATAAACAATATTTGATTCAGATTATTGCTTTTATTTTTACTTATTCCTAACATTTCAAAGGTAATCCATTTTACTCCACCCCTGGGGCAAAACGGTACATTAGCACTTATTTTTAAATCATACATTTCTTCACATAAAAAATATTTGTTTGACGTTGTACTTTAGTACAGGTTTGTTGTAAAAGAATGAACTAATAGATATATGCTTTGAAAATAATATTTTGTACATTTTTGCCTTTTTTAGATATCCATAAAAATTAAATACTCCGTTCTGCCCCATGTTCCCCTATATATAAACTATAAAATATTGACAGAAATAGGCAGTCAGTAATGGGTAGAAATGTCATATTCCATAAAGTGTAAAGATGAAGTCAATTCAAAGTCTATGACTCAAGAAATGATATCAAATATATTCACATGTTACCCAAATTTATACTTGTTCAGATTTAATTCCAGTAAATAGCAAAGTTACTCATATAACTGTGTTTATATTTGTAGTATGCAGCATATAGCATATATTCTTTTCATCACATAATTTCTATCACATAGCTAGAGAAATTATGATAAACTTCACTTAACGTTACATTCAATGTTACATTTAAAAATATTCTTATTTTTCATATTGAAGTAAAATTTGAAAGGAATAAATTGCTTGTATTTTTTACAATCATACGATTTTTTCTTATATATCTTTCTTTTATTAAAAAAATAAGAATTAGTAAAAAATCCTTTAATAAAAAAACCAAATCATCACCTTCCTTTAATAAAAAAGAAATTAGGATATTTTAGAATTTAATGTCAGGTAATATTAATTGCAAGTCTCTCTAACTCCATTTGTGTATATCTCTCTAATCCCAACGACCTTGAGACTGCTCTGGCTGTGTTCCAATCAGAGAGACTAAGAGCGGCCACCGGGCCGATTACGCCGGGATGTTTTTTCCGATGCGCCACCTGAGAAAATATGTGCATACTACGCCCATCCTGACAATAACGGCAAAGCATGCTCGCTTCTTGTTCACTCTATTTTCTTAAGGAAGATAGTAAAGCGTGATTTACACGATGCTGCTTTTACTCGCTTTGAGCAAGCTTCTTAAGTCGCCAGCGAGTTCGCTGGTGAAAACTTCTCCTAGACGCTTGATTCTTATTCGCTAGCGTCTAAAATGTGGAAGACGCAACGTCTATTAGTCGCTATGGCGAAGTTGAACATATCCAACTTTTACCGTTCACGTCAAGCAAATAACCGCGCGACTTTAGCAGCAGCGTTAAAAGAAGCTCCGTGTAAAAAAAGTAGCGAATAAATCAGCGGGCAGCTAGTAAATATTCGGCATGCTGCGCGTCTGCGAGACATGCGTACGGCCGGCAGACGTATTTTAACACTTTAATTATTTAGAAGAGGCATGCTGCCTCCGAGTTTGCTAAAACTCACATATTTTATGTATTTTCACGTGTAGAAGCCGAATTTGAATTAAAAATCATTGCTCGGTTCTACAAAGCGAGGAAAATATTGTTTAAGATAGAATATGATAGGTTAAGAAACTTGTCATTGCAAGGTAAAGTCTGTTCGATACATTTATTGTATTAGTGTAGTGCAGTATAACAACTGAATGAAAATACTTAAATTAAGAATATTTATATAAATAATTTTGTCACATGTCACCTTGCGTAGGGGCCTTTGCTAATCTTTTCAGAATTTGTCATTTTAATGTAGACTCATTTTAAGGTAGACTCATTGATTTAATAAGTCGAATATTTAAAGATATATTCTTTTATAATTATTGTACATAAGATAGGAATTATTTTGTGTACAATTCAAAATGAGTCCTATCTTATGTATAATAATTGTAAAAGAATATATCTTTAAATCTTTGGTCATCACTAAAGTGATGAGTCTACCTTATATTAAAATGACAGATTTTGAAAAAATTAGTAAAGGCTCCTATGCAAAAGAGAATGTATCAAGAATCAAAAGCGGAAGAATCATAGCATATGTTATTTTATTGCGTAACAAGAGGAACAAAATCAGTCCTACATAATAAGATAGCATATATTTACATTCTTCTGATTAATGATACACTCTCCCTTGTGTGGGGACCTTTGCTAACCTTTTTAGAATCTGCCATTTTAGTAAACTTATATAGTAAACTTATCGATTTACTAAGGCGAAGATTTAAAGATATATTCTTTTATAATTATTGTACACAAGATAGGAGTTATTTCATGTATAATACAAAATAAGTCCTATCTTATGTACAATAATTATAAAAGTTTAGTTGTATACTGCGCTACACTAATACAGTAAGTACAACGAACAGACTTTGCTTTGCAATGGCAGGTTTCCTAACCTATCATACCTCTATCTTTAACAATTTCTTTCTTGCTTTATAGAGCTGAGTAACTATTTTTACTTTTGGATCCGGCTTCTACGAGTTAAAATACATATGATACATGAGTTTTAGCAAAATCGGAGGAGGTATGCCTCTTCTAAATAATTACCAAATGTTTAAACCAATATTTAAGTAATCTCTTCATTTATGTATTTACATTAACATAAAATTTTTAAAATTTCTTTTAAGCAACTTAATGAGAACAGATATTTATTTAAAGAAAACACATACTCTCTCTCTCTCTCTCTCTCTCTCTCTAATTACACTGATTTTCAAAATATTACATTCCAGGTGTGGTAAGAATCCGCTATGGCGAAGTTGAACACATCCAATTTTACCGCTCGCGTCAAGCGGATAGCCGGGCGATTTTAACAGCAGCGTTATAAGGAGCTCCATGTAAAGACGGTAGCGAATAAATCAGCGGGCAGCTAGCGAATATTCAGCATGCTGTGCGAGACATGCGTACGGCTGGCAGACGTATTTTAACACTTTAATTATACAACTTTTCATTATCATAATAACAGAAAAGTGTTCGGAACATTTTATATATTTTTTTGACTCGATTGGAAGAGAAATTGTTGTTTAATAGACATATCTTTCCATTTTAACGTATGCTGTAATAATTTTTGTCATGCAATTTCTCACTCTTGACATAATCAAATAAAGATAGTCACAGGGAGAATCCATACAGCCATAATATATTGGGTGAGTGCAAAAGTTCGTGCGGAGTTTCAATAGATGGAGTTATAAGCGTCGTAAAGTGTTGTCATTAATACTTCCATCTACATATTATATAACGTTGGAAAGGTGACGTCTTCAGCTGTTATTAAAAAAAAAATCATTTGTTTTCATACAAACTGCTTCGAGAAATATCACTTTAAAAATGAGTATCGATAAGGTGCATTTACGGCATGTTATGCTTTACGAGTTTCGGAAGGGAATAAACGTTGCCGCAGCCGTAAAAAACATTCAGGATGTTTATTAGGATGAAGCACCAGCTAAACGAACTGTGGAAAAATGGTTTGCTAAATTTCGGCGCGGAGAATTTAACCTTGAAGACGAGCCACGCTCTGGTCGACCTTCTGACATTGATGACGATGTTTTGCGTACTTTAGTGCTCAATAATCCGCGAATTTCAACAGAAGAAGTTGCTACAGCACTAAACGTTGACCGATCAACCGCTTTTCGGCGTTTAAAAAAGATGGGATTCGATTTGAAGCTCGATATATGGGTGCCCCATTTGCTGACCGAGAAGAACAAAATCAAGCGAATTTCTGCAGCCGTTTCTTTACTCGGGCGGCTCAATAACGAGTCGTTTTTGGATCGACTAGTGACGGGCGATGAGAAATGGGTCCTCTACAACAATGTTCAGCGCAAACGGACATGGAAACAATCAGGTGAGCATGGTGACGCAATGCCAAAGGCCAGTTTGCACCCGATGAAGGTGATGCTCTCTGTTTGGTGGGATTGCAAGGGCATAATCTATTTCGAGCTTCTCCCCGCTGGCGAAACGATTGATTCGGACAAGTACTGTCGCCAATTAACCAATCTGAATCGAGAAATAAAAGAGAAACGTCCGATTTTATCAAATCGCAAGGGAGTCGTCTTTCATCACGACAACGCCAGACCACACGTTTCGAAAAAGACGCTGCGCAAACTGAAGAGCCTGAAATGGGATGTCTTAACGCATCCACCGTATTCTCCTGATATCGCACCATCTGACTATCACTTGTTCCGGTCATTGCAAAATTATTTAAATGGAAAAAACTTTGACTCTTTGGAGGCCTTAAAAAACGGCGTCCCTTCGTTCTTCGAATCTAAACCGCGCAGTTTTTATGATCGAGGCATCCGTATGCTGCCAGAATGTTGGGAAAAGATTATAGAAAACGATGGAGAATATATCATTGATTGAATAAAGATTTTTGTTTGCCTAATCACTGTGTGACTTTTACTCACAAACTCCGCACGAACTTTTGCACTCACCCAATATATAAATTAATAAATGTCATTAGACGAAATATTGAATTAATATTAACTCTCTACTTACATTTCAGACTAAACAACTGGTTCGAGTTGTATGCGAGAATTTAAAACATCGTGTATGAGACTAATCAGACAAATCTTAAGTAATGAATTAGACATGAAATACAGCTGGTATGGAGCGAAAAAGAAAAATGTCTTCAGCAACTTACAATTGTGTAAAGTAATTACAAGTAAGTAAAATATACAATCAGAATATACATACACAATTGTAAATCTTAGTTTTTTATTAATAGCATAGTTGATAATTATTTAGAAGGGGCACGCTGCCTCCGATTTTGCCAAAGCTCACATATTTTATGTATTTTCACGTGTAGAAGCCGAATTTGAATTAAAAATCATTGCTCGGTTCTACAAAGCGAGAAAATATTGTTTAAGATAGAATATGATAGGTTAAGAAACTTGTCGTTGCAAGGTAAAGTCTGTTCGTTACACTTATTGTATTGGTGTAGTGCAGTATAACAACTAAATGAAAATACTTAAATTAAGAATATTTATATAAGTAATTTTGTCACATGTCACCTTGCGTACGGGCCTTTGCTAATCTTTTCAGAATTTGTCATTTTAATGTATGGTAGTGTAGGCTCATCGATTTAGTAAGGCGAAGATTTAAAGATATATTCTTTTATAATTATTGTACACAAGATAGGAGTTATTTTGTGTACAATTCAAAATGAGTCCTATCTTATGTACAATAATTATAAAAGTTTAGTTATATACTGCGCTACACTAATGCAGTAAGTACAACGAAAAGACTTTACCTTGCAATGACAGGTTTCCTAACCCACCATACCTCTATCTTTAACCATTTTTTTCTTGCTTTATAGAGCTGAATAACTATTTTTACTTTTGAGTTCGGCTTCTACGTGTTAAAATATACGTGAGTATGATACGTGAGTTTTAGCAAAATTGGAGGCGGTGTGCTTTTTCTAAATAATTACCAAATGTTCAAACAAATATTTAAGTAATCTTTTTATTTATATATTTACATTAATATAAAATTTTTCAACTTTCTTTTAGGCAACTTAAATGACAACAGATATTTATTTAAACGAAACACACTTTCTCTCTTTTCTAATTTCACTGATTTTTAAATATTACATTCCAAGTGTGATTAGAATCCGCTATGGCGAAGTTGAACATATCTAACTTTTACCGCTCGCGTCAAGCGGATAGCCGGGGGACTTTAGCAGCAGCGTTATAAGAAGCTCCGTGTAAAGACGGTAGCGAATATATCAGCGGGCAGCTAGCGAATATTCAGCACGCTGCACGTGCGCGAGACATGCGTACGGCTGACGGACGTTCGTGAGACTCATGCTCGACGGAGCGACGACGTCGCGCTCCGTTATATCCCCGGCCAGCCGAATCTTGACTACGAGCATCGGAATCGCGAAGCACATCGCGTAGTAACTGCGTTCGGCACTACTAGCTGCGCGCGGGACGTCGGCGAGAGTACTGTACTTTCGCCTCCGACGGATTCGACGGAAACGTATATTAGGAATGGCAGTAATCGCTTCTGATCAATTATTACAAAATGTAATGTGGGACAGCAGTAGCAGTGAATGTGACTAGATTTTGAATAAGTTTTGAATAGAAATAGATGTTGTATCTTATGAAACACGATTACGAATGCAAGGTAACAGGAAAACTCCAAAACGGGTTAAAAGTTATCGGATATTATTGTATGTATCGAATATTATTTCAAGGACGTTTAATGGAATATTTCACGAATATTTTCAGATGACTCCGAGCATATTTGAAAATCTAGCGACGTGTTACGTCCTGTAGATTTAATTAGTAAAAATTCTTTCCTCTCGCAGATTTATATTCTCCTAATATAACTATAATAGGAATATATACATATATAAATATAAATTAGGAAACAGACCCATCTGGCGAACAGCCGTCGCGCCAAATGAAAAGCGATTCGGGAAAATTCCATAACAGGAAACAATGCCCTGTTGTAAAAACCTATACCTGGGTAGTGTTCGCCAAGTGTGTCCGTCGTCCCAGCTATAAAAACTTGAAACTCCGCGCTAATAAACCTTCAGTGAAACAAAGCAACTCAGAGCATCCCTGCTCTAAAACTTGAAACTCACATCTTCCCAATCCAAAACCATATGTGCCCAATCAGTCAACCAACAAAGCCTACTTCACTGATAGTCGTAAAATCTGATCCCAGCCTTTGATTTACGGCATTTTGATTTTTCCAGCCGTCCACTTGTATACATTTCTCTATCTCAAGAACCCACCACCTCTACGCTTGTCGCGCCTAACTCATTCAGCCAATCATATATCCACCTAAAACTATGAGACACTCACGCTCCACCCTTTAGCCCTTCCATATTCATATCTCCAAAAACTAACTGTCTCCTCCCACGTTGTCTTTTAACTTTGCTAATGGCTGAGACTTTTTCCCACTAAGACCAATCCACCCCTTCCTCAAAGGCCATCTCTCTACCCACCCTGATAGCTTCTGCCTCCGATTATTACTATAAAAACCGCGGTAATCCGCCTCCGCGGCGACTTCTACTTCAACTTCTACCGTTACTTTTATTCTGAGAGACAGAAAGAACAGATTCACATAGATTCTAGTTTCAAAAATCAGACTTGTAAAAACACGTCCTTAGACTCAAATTCGTCTTCGGTTTTGTTTCGGTACTACATATTCTTTTACGTCCTCTGTCTTATTTTTTTATTTTTGGGACCCAAAAAAAATAAAAAGTTTGAATCACTGCTATTGTGCCATAATTGGACAATTGGAAGGGAGTGGACGAGCACAACGTGACCTATCGAGCAGGAGCTACCAAACATCAATTTTATTTTTGCTCACCTTCAGGATAACAGGAGTCAGCAGTAAGTTCTGTTTTTTTTTGCTTCTACCTTTTCTACCACCATCTTATTAATCCCCCATATTATTGAAATCCGTTTTAGTGGGTCATTATAACAACATAGGGATAACCCTCCACCACGTTTTCCGAACGTTCGAGGAAGCTTTTGATATTAGCGATCCAGATAGACTTACGTCCCAGATCCACTACCTCCGAGCCATAGTTAATATAGCGTTAGGAATTGATTATCACCCGGATCCTACACTCCTATCCCCTTACCTCCTTCCTCGTTTTTCCCCTGATACTCCGCCTTCTTCTCCTACACACGCGTCCCCGCCTACAACCCCTTCGATATCTTATTCACCAGTTTCCTTCTCCGAACTATCCACTCCCTTAAATTCACCCGACCACTCACGCTCCCCCTCACCCGACTAATTCTTTACTCATATTCCTACCTTTTTTTTATTATTTCCTCCTTCTTTCACTTCTCATACATACACACATACACATACACAGTCATTCCTCAACTGTATTGAACCGCGCCGTAATTCATTTTGTTATTTTAATAAATCTGTTTATATTTCATTCTTTCTCCAATTGATTTCAAAATTACATATACCCTTCCAACAGTCAACTCATGGTCCTATCCCCGGTAAAGGGATTCGCATCCCTGACCGAAAAACGGACCACTCGTCGTACGTCGGTGCCCGAGTAAAGGGACCCGTCGGGTCCCTGACCCGTTCACTGACACGCGTGTACGAACGAGGTTCGCCTTACTCGCGAACGAAAGGGTTGCGTTCCTCCTCTAGGACGTAACAGACGCGTTTGGACCGGAATTTATTTGTTACAAATAACCCAGGCCGTTCCATGATACCAATAAAGAAGCAATTGTCAGTTTTATGGCTGTGGGCTATTCCAGGTTCATACAGGTAAATATTGCATTATCAATTATTATTTATTTTTATAGCGTTGTACAAATTTATGATGCAACTATCATTTATTTCCTTGTCTAGATCTATAGATGACTGTTTTGATATGGGCAAGTCATCGTTTGGTAAATGTTTCATGCATGTCAGAGTTTTTATAATATTGCTGATAATGTAATTGTTTGGTCAGTAGATGGCAAGTTTGTGAGTGTAAAAAAGAAATTCAGAAAAAATAGTGGTTTGCCTAATGTCATCGATGCAATTGATAGTATATTGAATATTGTAATATATTGAAATAAATTATTTAGAAATAAAAGTTCCTCAAGTAAGTAGAATAATAAAGCATATGAGGTCTGTCCCAAAAGTCCGACCTTTGCCTATATCATGAGAAAAAGTTATTCCTGAATGATATGAACAACGTTGTCTTCAAAATAGTTTCCTTCCGAAACAATGACCTTCTGCCAACGGTGCACCCATTTGCGAAAGCAGTCCTGGAAGTCATTTTTCTGATACCAACAGCTTTCATAGCCAACAGCTTCCTCATCGCATTTCGCTTTATTTCCCTTCAACGGATGTTTCAACTTAAGAAATAACCAAAAGTCACACAGGACTATATCTGGACTATACAGAGGTTGACGAAGTTGGACAATGCCGTGTTTAATCAAAAACTCCTGAATCAGGTGAGATGAATGAGCAGGTGCATTTCATGCAATCATTGGCTACGTTCAACAGAATAAAATGATCAGTGAGCGCTTAGTGATTATTGTCTATGACTGGAGCATTTTTTTAGATTCTTCATAGAGCCAGAAGTATTTGCCAATCAGGAGCTAGAATCACTAAACTCTCACTGATCATTTTGTTCTTTTGAACGCAGCCATTGTGAAATGCGACGCTCGGAGTTTTCGACACTCACACAACTGCGTACCGTTGCCGACTGAACAGCTGTTGGGTCGTGCCACTTGGTAGGAGTACTCCTAAAGATTCACCTTAAATACTGAATACCTGTTTTCCAGAATAGGATGCTCAAAGACAAAGATATACATAGAGTTCGGATACTTTTGGGACAGACCTCATATATTGTATTGTCGAAGACAGATCATTTAGATTCAGATTTTATTATTTGGAGAAATATTTTGTACTTGTAGGAAAATTGTCAATTTTACATCAATAGAAAAAAGCGGTTTAGCATTACTCTCCAAGCTGTTTGTGATTTTCAGCTATGCTTCACAGACTGTTTTGCTGATTCTGTTGGTGCTGGTTCTGTTGGTGATCTGTGAGTTTTCAGAAATTCAAATTTATGGCATGCAGTTCAAGAAAATATAGGGGCCTTCTTCCTTAACGAGGAATTCATTATTCGAGACAAAGTATATCCTATCTTGATATGACAGGGATTATTGGAATTGTGATGTCAGAGGCGAGAACTGCCATGCTGAGAATTCTTGTGTATCATTTCAAAATAAAAAGATATTTCTCCAAAACAAAACCAAAACACACTCGAAATGGCTTCAGCACACTTGTAAAAAATTCCGTATTCTACCCTTCTGCTTCAACAGTTAATACCGAGCCGTAAAATGGGCCGTGAAAAGAGACCTATTCACGCGAGAAAATGTATGATTGAACAGCCGATGAAACAAATAAAAATTATGCTCCCACACATCATATTTCATAAGAAACCGAGAGCTTAGAATTTCTTACAAGTTTTTTGAATATGTATGTATGTGTATTATTGTTTATTTTTCATTACTGAACTTTTAAACAGCGATTCTTGATCTTGCCAAAGTTTGATCAAGACCTTAACAGTATTTTCGTCCTTCCATTTCACAGGTATCTCTTGTGATTTTGATTTTATAGGCACCACTACAGAGTATATAGGTTTTTCTGATACCATGGATAGGTTTTTCTAATATCATGGAGTTCTCATATTTTTATATAAATAAAGGTTTTTCAGATACATCTAATAAAATAGCAGATGTTCCTTAAAAAAATCATGAAACATGTACACATAAAAAGCACTGACTCATACTAGTTATAAAAAGTATGATCTTTTCAACGAAACTGCAGCTTATAACATAATAGAAATTAAACAATGAATTAATTTACCATTTTTATCAGAAGGAGCTGAAGGATGTTCACTTACAAGAATATTGAAAAACTTGTTCATACAATCAGGGACCACAGACAATTTATCTGTCATAAATACATGTGTTACAACTTAAATACGATACAAAATGACAAATATATCAAGAAAAATCGAACTTAACCAAATGTTAAGAAAATTTATGAACTTCTTTATTATTCCTTACCTATAACATCTATATCTATATATACATACTATATGTGGAAATTTCCCATCGCCTAATAAAATAAACAGTCGCGAATCGTATGATCTAGGATAATGGACAAACTTATTTATTGCCAAATCCAGTATTCAAAAGAGAATACTGATTTGATATTTGAAACTTGGAGCATTAATTTGATATAATGCAGCAGTGATATAGTAGCCTTACAAGAATTGAGGTAGATAGGTAAATACAACACAAAAATATTTACAAATTATTTCTCTTTCTTGCTTTCTTTTTTTCTTAATCAACTTTTTGTTTACTTTTATAATTCTATTACGTTTATTGTTCAGCAAAATGCCAGCATTTATCTTTGAAGAATTTACTAATGCCTATTCCTTTTACAAACATATAATTGTAATACCCTTGCTATTCAGCAATTTTATGCCATTTCGATGCAGAATTTCATCAGTTAGAATATGTCAGATATGATGATTTATACATAATGGTGTTCTGCTACATTTTAGAATTATTATGTGTGGATATTTGGAAATGAAGGACACGTTATATGCAAGATAAAGCATCTGTAATATTAAACTCTTCTGCTAATAATGATTTTTGTGATAGCAAACAAGGATATGACATTCTAATGCCTAGAAGAATAGTTGGGCCACTCTGACCATGGGGGTTTAACTTAATTAACTTAAGAAAAAAGAAAGAAGTAAAGAAAGACTTCCTTTTTCAAAAAAATTTCTTTTCCTGTTTTCCTTCTTTCTTTTTCTTTTGCTATTGTTTTTGTTACTGTTTTTATTTCTTAATTATATTTTGTTTTAAAGAATTTTTTTATAGTATTCAATATTTTTGATCTGCTATATTATTTAAAATTGTCTTCATCCACAGTGCTAATTAATGTATAAATAGTTCTAGTATGTACTGCCAGTGACATTTCTTCTAAATGAACATATATAAAAGATTTCTTCAATGCAATTAAAGATTAATTAAGATAATACTAAAGCAATGAATATATTTATTTCCATAATTACATACCATAGGTGTAGATCTCGTTTTTAGGATCGTTCGACGCAGATAATTATATAGGGGAGGGCTGCAATCAGGCTGACTGCTACACACGATAAATGTGTGAAACGTAATTTCTTCATACTGTTGCACAACCACAGTCAATTACTATCGATTACTTATTAAAATCACATGAAGAAAGAAACGCGTGAATAATCCGTACAATCGATGTATAAACTGCACTCGATGTATAAACTGCATGCCAATAACAAGCAGATCATAGGCCCGTTCGTTTTGTTTGCACTGCTGAACTGGTGCATTAAGTTAAAGTGAGACAAACGTAGGTTTTCTCACTCCAATTTGTTGCATCAGTTCAGCAGTGCAGACAAAACGAATAGGCCTTATGTTATGTTATAACGAATTCGGCCGCTTGCACTGGGGCACACTGAGGTTGCGTTCCGATATTTGTAACGATACAAACTTCTTGATCTCGTTACGCTGGCTGCCGCTGAAAATCATGCAGCAATCAGCTGAGCGCACGCTCCCCGATCCGCGCTACCATCGCGCCACAACAAACGCTCACGCATAGCCGACCAGCAGGCAGCCACGCTCGGGAACCTTCGGTTCTTACTACTTAGCCGAGTTCTTAAGGCTCGTCTGCAATAGCTGTAAAGCGTGGTCTACAATGGCCGTAAGCAGTAAGAAGAAAGCGTGAACAGTAAGAAATGGACCAACCACAGTTAATTATTTTTGTCATAATCGACTATGATTGGTTTATTTCTTACCGCTTACGCTTACTTCTTACTGCTTACTGCCATTGTAGACGACGCTTAAGAGTGGAGCGTGGTCTAAAATGGCAGCAAGTAGTAAGAAGAAAGCGTGAACAGTAAAGATCATTCTACAATACGTGTCGTAAGTTGTAAGCCGTAAGAACTGACCAATTATAGCCGATTATTTTTGTAATAATCGACTGTGATTCGCCAATTCTTACGGCTTACAACTTACGACACGTATTGTAGAATGACCTTTAGAAATGGACCAACCACAGCTGATTATTTTTGTCATAATCGACTGTGATTGGTTTATTTTTTACCGCTTACGCTTACTTCTTACTGCTTACTGCCATTGTAGACCACGCTTAAGGCTATAAGACTGTAATGTAAGCTGTCAGCGAATGAAAATATTTCATTTCGTGTCTTGCAACCTTAAAGCCTTACTCTTACAGCTAATGTAGACGAGCCTTTATACTTAGGTGTCTTCTTACGTTTGGCACGAACCTTCCTCCAATAATGCTTCCGTGTCTTCGTACACTTTCGGCCTTCTACAACGTTCTTTGTCTTCCACGTCAAACTCACCGTTTTTAAACTTTTGAAACACTCACGACAACTTCTCTCACTTAAAGCAATCTCACCATTTGCTTCTACAAGCAATCGATACGCCTCAGCTGCAGATTTCTTCAAATTAAAGAAGTAAATCAAAAGTTCCCGCAAATGACGCTTATTCGGCACTTGACAAAACTTGACATTTTCGCACGAAAAAAATTATGTGATGCTGATACGGAGTCACTAATACTTCAAGGTTATGTTGTTACCAGATGTCCAAACTTACGATATTACGTTTTACATCTGACAATTTCAACATAACTTTCTGGTGGGGCCATCTTTTGTCAAACAGCGAAAACTTATTTGTACTCCTAATAATTTAACTAAAATTATAATTTTATTGGGCCACAACTATATTTTCTTGTTCATTCATGTTCGGAAATGTGTAAGCAATGACATTACGTTGCCATAACCTGCATTATTATAGTCGAGTCGGGGCTGCGTGGCGGACAACCTGGCTCCCATTAGTTTCTAGCAGGCGAGCACGCGGTGCTCCCGCCGATGTCCCACGCGTAACCACTAGTGCCGTTGTGGCCGCTACGTGACGCGCTCACCGACTCCGCTGCTCGCAGCTAAGATTCGGCCGCCCGGGTGATATAACCGAGCGCGATAGCGCGCCGCGTGCCTTCGTATGGCCCAACGGCGATTGTGGCAATCCTTGGTGTGTGGTCTTGTGCGACTCTGTAGCACCTTTTTTTTACCAACCTGTTGTAGGCTTTTCCCAGTGCAGTTTTGGCGAGTAGAGTATAGATTCGAACCACCGCTATATACACTCTGCTGAGTTGACGGCGGTGCCAATATACCCTGCTGGGTTGAGGCTTTATGGTGAGAATCGACTTTAGATTTAACTTCTCTGCGTTGCTGCCACACTTTAGGAGCGGGCTTTAGTCGCCTCCGTTTGGAACGGGTAAACTCTCTTTTTCCAAGTGTCCGTCGAGGACCTTGACTATCAGGAGCGGCGTGATCGTTTCCTTGGGAGTTTGCGAACTCTCTCTTTTCAAGTATCTGTCCAGGATCTTGGCGATGTGATAAGCGACGTGATCGCTTCTTTAAGAACTCTGGGGCCCTATTCTTGAATATATACGCAACTTTACGTATACGCACGTTGCGAATAGTAAAAATGCGCATACGTTTCTGTCAAGTATTATTAATTTAAATTTATGTAACACTTTATCGATTTTTATGGTTTTACTTTTATTTAGAATAAAATATTTTATCATATTTCAACATATAATGTATACAAAAATAAAATATGTAGGAATATAATACATACATCATACATTGACTGTTCGCTTAATATGTTCTTATCTTTACACGATAAAAAAAAAACTAGTCATAAACACAGACATCTATATTATACTAACTGCTAACTCCCGTGTTTCTAGAAATAACTTTAGACCCCGAAAATTATGTATTATATAGTGTGAGTAAACGTCTGCACATGCGTAATGTAAATGGTAAAGTTGTAATATGGACGGTATTCATCATATTTATATATATAAGAAGTTACATATGTGTACATATATTATTTTTTCATTTCAATCAATTGGATATCAATATTTTACCACCTACAGAACGCATGCACATGAGTTTAGTATATAGCTTTCGGAACTATATATTTTATCCTAGTTAGCAGTCTAATAATAACATAGATGTCTATGATCACAAAGCGTAATCAATGCACGTGCGTGCGTGATCACTCAAACACGCACAGCAGTTCCGTGTCTGCCGGCATGTTTGTATACACGTCAACTTGCGCTTTATCTCCGAGCAACTGCTTTTTTAAAGCTAGATGACACTGTCTCTAAGACGGTGTCTCTAAGACATAGTGCTAGCGCTTTCAAAATTAACATTAAAATAAAATACTTTCATCGAGAAGCCTTCGTCCTCCAGAACATTCCGTCCGCCTAATTGGACAAGGTCGAATAAAGGGTTCGTCATCACGAAGACGACCGAGGTGACGCAGGTGCGCCCTTAACCACTTACGCTGGCAAAAAATTCACTGACGCGTGTACCACCAGAACGGTCCAGTGTAACTCGCTGAGAGGCGTCACACAGTGTTCGATGTCTTACAGAAATCGGAAAAAGATTTATATTTTCTAAACTAATTTATTTTCGACCTAGGACTTTTAATAGCTTTTTGAAGGGAATATAGAGCGTCGATTGATTATAAAATTATACAAATATAAATATTTAATTTATTTATTAATAATCATGCAAAGTGTGGTATCTCTCGAAACAGTCTGGAACATGTAATGGTACAAGGCATTTCTTACATTCCCATATAGTTTCACTTCGTTTTTTGTGTTTGGTACACACTCTACACCTTCGCTGTGGATTCTTTTTGGCATTTGTGTCTGGCAAACAATCCCACCCGACGTGTTACGCACGTCGTTTTTGTTTCTGTGACAATCGTATGACGACGTACATACCACGTCGTTGACGATTCTGTGACAAAAGCATTACGACGTGCGTCTTTCCAGCGCAAGTGGTTAAAGGAAACTGAGCTGCTCGGAAACCTCGCATACACTTATGTACGCCGCCTTGTACAGACATAAGATTAATGAATCGGCGTATAATGCTCATAAATATAGTAAACAAACACAAAATAGGGAGTTTTTGCAATACTATTTTTCAGATACGGTAAACGTTGCCCTAACTGCTATTAGTTGCGTACATGCCAACGTTATTTCTGAGCGAATAACTCATGATTTACGTTTACTGTATCTGAGAAACAGTATTGCAAAAACTCCCTTATAAGTACGTAATAGTTGAACGCTATAAGCAAAAACGCTATAAAAAAAAATCAAACCGAACGCAAGTGCGTATAACGCGGCGAATGACGCGATGCAAAAGCTGACGTAAACAATAAAATAAAAAAAAAGATAAAACCGTCGAGAAAAATATAAGAAAGAAGAGTGATATGCAGAAAAGGAAATGCAACGAATAAAGTCCGACTACACGATACCTCGCCAACTATTCCGACCGTTCGGAAATAAATGAGAAGAGCCGAATTTTTTTATTTCGGTACTGAACAGGTCACGGGAAGCGGTACAATTTTCACGATCGGTCTCATGAGTTGGGATGCTGCCGTGAGCACTATTCTCACTCGAGTTTGTCAAATGGATCGGGTTCGCGTAATCCACTCTCGACCGTAGAAAAGGCTGGCAAGATGACACTAGGGCCTTCGGCAAGATACTCATGAGTGACTGAGGCGATGCCGCCACCATCGTATATAAGAGGCAACGATGGATATGTTGTTTCACTAGCAGTCATCCTCTTGGCAACCAAAAATTTTAGAGGACAAGTTCCAATGTGAGCTGCACGCCGCCGTGAAATGCGCGAAGATTACACACGTTGACGACCAGCTTCGTGAGATGTGACCCTGGTGGCAGGATTGGATGTCATTCGTTGTAACGAAGCATGGCATGCTTGAATAACCTGCCTACTCGCAAAAATCTATCCTCATTGAGAAAGGGGGCCAGCTTCAGAAGTGTGTTCCGTCCCGGCAGTAGTTGCTTGGTCCTTGTGAACTTCAGCTCCTACGCGTACGCTACCGCCTGTGCGTGGGCGATTCAGATGACCTCCGCTTGCCACAATTCGGTCGGCGCGAGGGAGACTGAGTCCTCCGAAGCAAGACAGCGATGATGCGGGCTTCAACGTCGCATCCAAGCCATGACCCGCAGCAGTCGGCTCAAGCTCGAATGTCCAGTTAGCAACTAGCTTTCCTCCCCCGTCCTTTCCATCTGTAGCGTGCTCTTGCGCGTCTCTGGCACCTTCTAGCATACATCGACGGAATCGTGAGGAGGCCAATTGCCAGAAATCACAGGAAAATAGGACCCTGTCACCATAGCTCATGGCCGAGTAATGTGCTAGGGGACATCCCCCTTAAAGCGCAGTCCGCCGAATTTTCTCGTCTGGGCACATGATGCCAGCGGGCATTAGGGAGAAGCCTTTAGATCTCTGTCACTCGATTTGCCATGAAAGTGGTCCATCTGCCTGGATGATCCTGAAGTCAGCAGAGGATGACCATTGAGTCTATCCAGAGGTGGACGGTTGAGCTTGGCATCCTCAAGGTCTCCAAAGTATGTGTAATCAGCATCGTTAGCAAAGACGCGGCACATGGCTCCAGTCGCGGCAGCGAAAGCCGCCTCAACGAGGCCTTTTTAGATTTGGCGCACAAAAGCGTGATGGACAAAAGCTGTTATCCTTAGATAGAGCACCGCAGTATATACGAGCTCTGAGGCGTCAGCGAAGCTATGGAGCTCTGCTGTGCAGATTGACAGCTCGGCGTCGGTCGTTCGCGGGATGTGGAGTTCACACAGGAGAGGAAGCTCCGCGCGAAACGCCTCCCAAGCAGCAACGTCTCCAGCCGGCAGTGGCTCATCCCAACCGATTCGCTTCAGCCATGTTGTTTAGATGATGCACTTAGCCCGCACATTGACGGAGGATATTCATCCGAGTGAATCGAAGAGGCAAGAAGTCTGCGATAAGATGATGCGCTTCGTGGTAACATCCTTCTCGAATGGTTGAATCACAAAGGAAAAGATATCGCTCGGCCTCTACTCCAAGTCCAAAGTAGAGTGACTCTCTGTAACTCGCCAGGCTCGAACACCATGCATCGCCCACTGATCCGCTAGAACATCCGCAATCAGCTGCTCGTGGTTAACTGCCTATTTTAATATCTGAAACCCGCCCGCCGTGCATATCTCCTTCAGCTGGCAGCGCACCTCCAAGGCCTCGCGCATTGTAAAAGCTCCAGTGAGAATGTCGGCGACGTAGATGCGTCCTACATGGCTGTGCCTAAAGGAAACCTGGGTTCTTCGTCGTCAGCCAATCTCCGCAGCGTCTAGATGGCCAATAACGGCGCGCAAGCTAGGCCATAGGTGACGATGTTCAGACGATACGCCTAAACCTTTGCCGCTACAGGATCCTCTGAAGATCGCGGTCCTCCTCGTGTACCAAAATCTGACGGTACATTTTCTCCACGTCAGTTACGAAGATGTAGCGATGATGTCGCCAGCGCATTAAGAGATCCGCCAGGCGCGGGAGAAGGCTTGGTCTGATCAAGAGGCAATCGTTGAACGAATGCCCCTCACATGTCTTCTAAGAGCCCTTGAAGACGACTCGCAGCTTGGTGGACGTGCCGGACTGCTTGAACATGCCATGATACAGTAGGATGCAGTCCAAGTGCACCCCTGACTTCGACTGGGAAGCGTCAGCCAACATGTGATCCAGAGCCTCATATTCTGACAAGAAATCGTCGTAAAGTGGACGGAATGTCGGATCCTTTCGGAAACGTTCCTTTATCTTCTAGAGCATTCGTATCGCTGATCAATATTTGTACGATAAGTCTGGCAAGGTAGGCTTGACCGGATGGCTGTGTATCTCCCGTACTCTCGCCGAGAATGTGTGGCAGCAATACCTCTGCCGTTGACATTTTACGATGGTCTTAAATATAAGATTCCTATACCGCCCTAAGCATGGTTTCCAAAAGACGATCTACATTTATATGCGCAAAACTTGTGTGAATGCAAAATATGTTAACAATTCTCAACATGACCTTATCATTCTTTTCATACGACGAATCATTTTAAAGATAACACAGCCCCACAAAAAAAGTGGTCGGTGCCTAAAATTGGATAAGTATATTCTTATGTATTTTGATCCGCTGAATCCGAATCCGAGGTCAGAATTGGACAATTGCTATATGTTCTATTAGAGAACATAATTATATTTCCTTTATATCATTCAATGTACCTATAAATTGCCCATATTCCAGAATCAGAAAAACCTTTTCTGCTTAAAATTCTATAAGACAATTTTAGTTGTTGCTTAATGCATAATGTTAGCAACAAATTAACGCGGGAACTTGAAACTTTTGCAGTATTTTTTAGTTCCTTATGGAAAGCTTCGTATCTCATGATCCATATATGATGTACAGGACCTATTTTTTTCATAATTGTAGGGTAATGCAAGAACAAATGAAACTTCGGTTTTGAAGTTCGCTCAAATAAATGACAATATTGTTGATGGTGTTCTGTAATCATAGTTTCTAAATAAGTAATTGAAGAATCAGATATCGTTCTCGATAGCAGTAACATCTAACATTTGGTATAAAATAATATAAAAATTCCATACGGAATCACTTGAAGTAACTAGATCACCAACTAGAACGGAAAAGTAAGTTGTTAAAGCTAACATCTCAGATGCATTCATAATTAAATTATTTTGTTTCAAATGCTCTGACATAATTGAAGGCACTGCATTACCTATGTCTATTTCTGCAAATTTAAAATATTTTATTCTCTCATTTAGGTGTTCCAGTGAAAAATATTTCTTTTTAATAAGATAGTTGATAATTTCGGCCATGTCGTATCTCAGAATGCCTTCCAAAACATCATGCATTAAGTCACAATATACATTTTTCGTTACATAGAAATTTGGCAATTCATGCCAAATACATACTTCTTTAATACCATATGACATAGCTAAGGTATCAACATCAAAATTTTGAATATTACGCAAATTCTGTTTATTTTCTGTTAATTGATGTTTAGTTTCATTCTTATGACTTTTACAAAAACGACAGAAATAATTGGATTGGAAATTTTCGTTGAAACCTAAGATAAAATTCAAACCAGAATTATCACCAAATATTAATAATAATGTGAAATATACATGTACATCTTTCCCCGACGATGTTTTAATTGCAATACCTTCAGTTTCTAAGTATCTTAACTGCTCAATAATTTTATAAAATATACTTTTGTTGTCATATTGCGTTCGATCCGCAGAAAAAGAAAGTTGAGCTAAGAAAATGTTCTCCAATAAAGAACTATATTGGATAGGTACAGAAGCAATGGAAATATAAAGAGCAGAGCCTACATTTTTAATAGCATTTTAAGGATGTTGCATTTATTCTTCCTCCTTCCCGCAGTCTTTTCAAAAGTAAAGATGTGTTGCTTCTAAAAATATTGCATAATTTGACATATCTTAAGGCATAAAATAAGTTTTTTCGTAAATTTCATGAAATATCGTTTTCTTGCAAATAAAATATTCTTAACGTAAAACTATCGATTTTTATGGCGATTTTTCAAATATAATTTTTAAATGCCTTAAAATATTAAAAAAGTAGTTCCTTTTTTTATTTCCTTAGTTCAAACGAGTTAGCGGCAAGTTCATAGTTAATTATCTTATTTGCGTTTTTGTCCCAGTCACCGTATTTCGAGATTTTATAGGAACCGTAAAACGGCGCGCGCCCAAACACGTCACGTTATTTTTTGTGTATTTGCTACATTATTATTCATATAACGCTATAAAAATTCTTATCAGTAAAATATGTATTATTATTTGTATCAAGTTCAAAATCAATCATCTGCTTAATTTCCGAAAAAAAAATCGTGAAAATAGCTTGTTTTTAATCGGCATTTCTGCTAAGGAGAAAAGAGGAAAGCGCGATACATGGCTATTAGAGCGAGCGAGACACCTATAGAGACAGCGCGGTGTCTCTATAGCTGTCTCACTCATATTCCCTGCGTTCAAGCATAGAGTGAGTGAGACAGTTATTGGGGATACCATTAACCGTACCACGTCTAGTAATACTTTCTCTCTCGATCGTGCGACGTGCGATAAAGATGCAACATCGGAACGTCTCCCACCACTTCTTCTTCGCTTCTCTCGCGCTGTACAGTACGCCCATATGCGTATGCGTATGTGCCTGTCATCGCTTTCGATTGTTTTACAGGCGCATACGACATCGCCGAGAGACACCATACCTGCCTCTGAGTGTACACGTGTGTATGCATACGCGCGTGTGTATGTATTATCTATTATTCAAATCCTATTTTATTTAATAAAGAATATATTGTATCTATAGATTTTTTTATAGGACGTTGCTATTCACTATAAATGTAGGAAATTGCAGTATGCTGTGGTTCTGCAAGCAATTTGCGATACAAACTTAGTTTTCACAGATTGCTTCGCGGGTTACCCTAGATCGGTTGGTGATCACAGAATTTTCCGTAACTCGGACCTATACAAAGTAGTTAACACAGATCTTTGTGCCTTCTTCTCTAACGATGAATTTATTGTTGGCGATAAAGCATATCCTATCCTAACTTGGTGTATTCCCCCATTTTGAAATAATGAGCGGCTTACACAAGTAAGTTCAAAACAACAGTGTTCTGTTATAAAAGTTTGTAATAGTCTATGGGTATTCAATATTATAACCGCTCACTGAGCGCTAAATGAGCTCTTGCATCTAATTGGTGTATATTTTTAAATGTAAAGGTATATACTAATCAAATGTAAAAGCTCACTGAGTGCTCAGGAAGCGGTTGTAATACTTGCACCCTATGTAACATTTCCCAGTCTCTGACTTAATATGACTACGTTTACACGGCTTCTAACTTCGACTTAATAACGCTAATGTTATAACTCCTACTTGAGTTGCGTTTACACATTTACGCTTATCGATTTGAAATAACTTAACAACTTTCGAGTGAGTCAAGGATTTCCATTAGTACCAATATATAAAAGGACGAAAAATTAAATGATTGTGAATGTAATATGAATATAAAAGAATTAGAATATAAAAAGAATAGTATGTAAATAAGTCAACAAATAAAGTGAACTTTTAGGTTATATTATGAATTTGAAAATTATAAAATATGTATATATCTATATAGTAAAATTTATATAATAAAATATAATATTTAACTAAAAATGAAATTAAAATTTTAGGTTATCAATCTTGGAAAAAATTAATCATGGAACATATGAAAAGCGTACGCTCGTTTATTGCCATATATTTTTAGGTACGTTTCACTTAACGACCGCAACGCTTACGGAATTATTTCGTCCTTGTTGCTCGCCTGAAGTTAAACAAAGACAGATAATGCTCGCGAACGTTGCGTTCGTTAAGCCCCTTGCACAATGCCAGCCAACAGGCAATAAGAATAAAAATAGACTAATCACAATAGATTATTCTTGTAATAGTCGATTGTGATTGATCTATTTTCATTCTTATTGCTTGTTGCCTGGCATTGTGCAAGGAGCTTTAAGGGAACGCTGCCTTATATATATATATATATATATATATTGCGCGCATTTAGTAAACGCGCATGCGCAAAAAGCATATTCGGGAAATATCGGGAGCTATGTTCAGTAATATCACTCGAGTTTTCCACATATCATTTTATCCTTGTCGTTTACCGAATGTTAAACAAGGAAAAACGATATATGGGAACACCTGGGTGAAATTTCTGAACGCAGGCGGGATGGTATGGCGAATGGCGAGTATTCGGCGAACGGCGAACTGTAGTGATAGTGCACGTGTCAGCAACAATATCGAAATATCTGTATAATAAACGAAAGTTTTGGTAAGCGATAAAATAAACAAGGCTGTAAACTAATTCATTTCTATACGCATGAGGAGTGAATCAGATTTCAGATGTGACACGTGTGGAAGCGTGACAATGGATGAGTGCTTTCCAGCAAAAAATGTAAGTCATCAATAACCCTATTTTATATTCAAGATTGTCTTCATAAGTATGGAATCTTAAATTTATATAATCACGATTTAGAATGAAGATTTGCTTATTTTGCAATTATCTATGTATAGCATTTTAAAACTTGAGAAAAACGATTTTTAATATAATATGAGGTTATGATGAGAAAAAATCATTCTAGAAGTCAACACATGCCGACTTGTGTTTCTTACTGGAAAGCACCACATTGAACAAAAATCATCACATCTGTGAAAGGCTAACTTTTAATAAGTAAATTTTTTTTTAGGGTGCGAGGTAACTATGCTGAAAGGAAAATTCGATTCATGATGCTACAATTTTTGATGTAAGTTATTTGCACGCTAAACTTATCCAAAGTAAAATGCAAGATGGAATTTTATTAGGAGATAAATATTAGGAGATAACAATGTGCTAAATTTTTAATGACTCCTTTGCTGCTTTCCAACTTTAAGTTCCTTGCTAACTTTTGTTTTCAGAATATCTTTTGCTTTTAATGAATGCTTTTCCGATGAAATAGAAATTGTTTCTGAAAATAATTTTTTCTTTTTTGCTGGAGCACAATTTTCATTTTTTGAAGAGAGTTCTGCCTATAAATTTTAAACAACTCTATTGAAATTAAATATGAAAGTAAACGTAATTTTATAGTGTTAACAAATATTATACTACATATTATAGTACCATTCCAGTGAGAATACTCGACTAAATGTCAAATTGATGTCATTTCGATCTCATCAATCTTATTTTGATTGAAATGGAGAAAAATGAAATCAAAATGACATCAATTCAATATTGATTCGATTACTTATTCTTCATTGCAATAATATCTATTAACAATATATAATAACGTCTTTTTCTATTACATCATTAATATCAATGTTTCTTCTTCTCTTGGGTATTTATCCAATGTGTTAGTAATTGATTCTAAATGTATTAGTTTCTTTTTTGTAGGATAGTCATTTTCCACATGTTTCAAACAGAATGCACTTTCTGCTTGTTAATATATAAGTAAATTAATAAGTGAAATAAAATATATTTGTATGTAGCTAAAAGATGTTATCCTACCTCATTATTATCAAAATCAAGCATTTCATATAACCATTCAGATTGATCAATACTTCCAGTTTGAACTTCATTTTCACTATCTTCTATAGATGTTTCCATTTCAATTTTTTCACAATCAGCCTGTTCATCTAGAGGATATAAATGTTGTATATATATTAATATTACAATATATATGTTATAGATTATACTGAATTATGCATATGATTGGCATATATACCAAATTGTTCATCAGAATCAAAGATAGAGGGCAATCCTTGTATGGTCGAAGGAAGGAATAATAATAGTATAATAGTATAATAGATAATAGTATAATAGTAATATTTCTTCTGCAGAAGTAAGTTCTTGTATTTTTCGAGCTCCTCCGCCAGTTTTAAATGTTTCTGCTTTGTTTCTTGACAATTTTTTCTTTAAATTCTTTTTCATATCTTCGTATTTCGTTTTCACACTCTTTTTCTTTCGATAAGTCTCAGCACAGCAAGAATTTAATTCATCGGTTATTTTAGTCCAACATTAATCTTTTTCTCGCCATGTAGTACTATCAATTTTCTTGCATTCTACGATATGTTTATATTTTTTTACAATTTTTATTAAAATTAACATTTCTTTTATCGTAAAATTAACGCTTCTGCCTTCTTTGTTCGACACTTCCATTTTTACTAACAACAAAAATAAAATCTTTATAATATTAGAATATTCTTTTCTATAAAAAAAAATACAAAGATGTATCTTAAACGCGCACAAAATACTAAAGATGTTAAATTTCTTTTAAACGTCTTTTGTACATATTTAGGATATCTTTTAACATTTCGTACTGTATGTCTCATCGGCGGCGACGAGAAGAGGCACGCGCGAAAATCGCGGTCCGCGAGTGAGAGCGCACGTTCCTCGTCGTGCTCTTCGAAATGGCAGGGAAATTACGATTGAATGTGCATCGAACATACAGAAGGAAAAAGAACTGTCAATCTCACTACAAGTTCTAATCTCATTCTCAGTCTCAGACACATCTACTAATCACCTTACTTTATGTCGCACGGTATCTCAGCAATTCTAAGGTTCTCTTATTTATTCTTTTTTTATTATTTATTCTTTTTTTTATTCAAATGTACGAAGAGTACATTCTTAGAGAGTTTGTCCTAGAATACTCAATCAACGCTCTTATCTATGTACGTATTTGCGTCTGTGTCGCCCTGGCAAAGAAGTTACGCGGCGACAATACACATAAGAGGTTTATTATCGCTAACGCTGCAGTAGATTTGCAAAAAATTGAAATTTTTTTATTTGTGATATTATGGAATCATGGGCGTAAGAATATATGGACGGAGTATAAAGTGCTTTTATAGGCGCGGGGTATTGCCCTTGAAGAGTGAGGGGAATCTATCGTCGGTCATCTTGGTCTCTCATATTTAAGGTCTACTATCACGTCGTGAGACGTCATTATCCTCCGTTAATCGAGACTATTATATCAGGTGTACTAAAAAGAAATCCATTATTTTTGCATGAAATTGAAGGCTTTAATTATCATAGTTAGAATGGTCCGATTTAGGTCAAATATGCGCCGTTTTGTTGGATAACTTGTTGCCATTTTGAAGGTAATTTCATTATGCCTCTCTCATAGAAGCCCTCGTCCCTATTGGCAAAAAATTGAGCGCGCATTTAGTAAACGCGCATGCGCAAAAAGCATATTCGGGAAATATCGGGAGCTATGTTCAGTAATATCACTCGAGTTTTCCACATATCATTTTATCCTTGTCGTTTACCGAATGTTAAACAAGGATAAAACGATATATGGGAACACCTGGGTGAAATTTCTGAACGCAGCCGGGATGGTATGGCGAATGGCGAGTATTCGGCGAACGGCGAACTGTAGTGATAGTGCACGTGTCAGCAACAATATCGAAATATCTGTATAATAAACGAAAGTTTTGGTAAGCGATAAAATAAACAAGGCTGTAAACTAATTCATTTCTATACGCATGAGGAGTGAATCAGATTTCAGATGTGACACGTGTGGAAGCGTGACAATGGATGAGTGCTTTCCAGCAAAAAATGTAAGTCATCAATAACCCTATTTTATATTCAAGATTGTCTTCATAAGTATGGAATCTTAAATTTATATAATCACGATTTAGAATGAAGATTTGCTTATTTTGCAATTATCTATGTATAGCATTTTAAAACTTGAGAAAAACGATCTTTAATATAATATGAGGTTATGATGAGAAAAAATCATTCTAGAAGTCGACACATGCCGACTTGTGTTTCTTACTGGAAAGCACCACATTGAACAAAAATCATCACATCTGTGAAAGGCTAACTTTTAATAAGTAAATTTTTTTTTAGGGTGCGAGGTAACTATGCTGAAAGGAAAATTCGATTCATGATGCTACAATTTTTGATGTAAGTTATTTGCACGCTAAACTTATCCAAAGTAAAATGCAAGATAGAATTTTATTAGGAGATAAAATGTGCTAATTTTTATGACTTTGCTGCAACGCATAATCTTGTTGAAATTGTATGACGAGTATACTCCAATACGTCTAGAAAAAAAAAATATAAATAATGTAAAAATATACTGCAATTTTAGATTAGTTACATACTTTTTTATATTTACTTTTTTTTAATTTTTATAATTCAGAACAAATAGCAAAAAAAAAAAAAAAAAAAAAAAAAAATATAATACAAAAAACTAATATATTATGTGGCGAGAAAGATGATGTTGTCTCGTATAGTCTCACTCTTAAAAAAAATATATATATATAATAGCAATATACTTTTTTTGCTTTTTTTTTTTTTTTTTTTTTTTTTTTTTTTTTTTTTTTTTTTTTTTTTTTTTTTTTTTTTTTTTTTTTTTTTTTTTTTTTTTTTTTTTTTTTTTTTTTTTTTTTTTTTTTTTTTTTTTTTTTTTTTTTTTTTTTATTTCCTTTAATTCTTTTTTGTTTTCAGAATATCTTTTGCTTTTAATGAATGCTTTTCCGATGAAATAGAAATTGTTTCTGAAAATAATTTTTTCTTTTTTGCTGGAGCACAATTTTCATTTTTTGAAGAGAGTTCTGCCTATAAATTTTAAACAACTCTATTGAAATTAAATATGAAAGTAAACGTAATTTTATAGTGTTAACAAATATTATACTACATATTATAGTACCATTCCAGTGAGAATACTCGACTAAATGTCAAATTGATGTCATTTCGATCTCATCAATCTTATTTTGATTGAAATGGAGAAAAATGAAATCAAAATGACATCAATTCAATATTGATTCGATTACTTATTCTTCATTGCAATAATATCTATTAACAATATATAATAACGTCTTTTTCTATTACATCATTAATATCAATGTTTCTTCTTCTCTTGGGTATTTATCCAATGTGTTAGTAATTGATTCTAAATGTATTAGTTTCTTTTTTGTAGGATAGTCATTTTCCACATGTTTCAAACAGAATGCACTTTCTGCTTGTTAATATATAAGTAAATTAATAAGTGAAATAAAATATATTTGTATGTAGCTAAAAGATGTTATCCTACCTCATTATTATCAAAATCAAGCATTTCATATAACCATTCAGATTGATCAATACTTCCAGTTTGAACTTCATTTTCACTATCTTCTATAGATGTTTCCATTTCAATTTTTTCACAATCAGCCTGTTCATCTAGAGGATATAAATGTTGTATATATATTAATATTACAATATATATGTTATAGATTATACTGAATTATGCATATGATTGGCATATATACCAAATTGTTCATCAGAATCAAAGATAGAGGGCAATCCTTGTATGGTCGAAGGAAGGAATAATAATAGTATAATAGTATAATAGATAATAGTATAATAGTAATATTTCTTCTGCAGAAGTAAGTTCTTGTATTTTTCGAGCTCCTCCGCCAGTTTTAAATGTTTCTGCTTTGTTTCTTGACAATTTTTTCTTTAAATTCTTTTTCATATCTTCGTATTTCGTTTTCACACTCTTTTTCTTTCGATAAGTCTCAGCACAGCAAGAATTTAATTCATCGGTTATTTTAGTCCAACATTAATCTTTTTCTCGCCATGTAGTACTATCAATTTTCTTGCATTCTACGATATGTTTATATTTTTTTACAATTTTTATTAAAATTAACATTTCTTTTATCGTAAAATTAACGCTTCTGCCTTCTTTGTTCGACACTTCCATTTTTACTAACAACAAAAATAAAATCTTTATAATATTAGAATATTCTTTTCTATAAAAAAAAATACAAAGATGTATCTTAAACGCGCACAAAATACTAAAGATGTTAAATTTCTTTTAAACGTCTTTTGTACATATTTAGGATATCTTTTAACATTTCGTACTGTATGTCTCATCGGCGGCGACGAGAAGAGGCACGCGCGAAAATCGCGGTCCGCGAGTGAGAGCGCACGTTCCTCGTCGTGCTCTTCGAAATGGCAGGGAAATTACGATTGAATGTGCATCGAACATACAGAAGGAAAAAGAACTGTCAATCTCACTACAAGTTCTAATCTCATTCTCAGTCTCAGACACATCTACTAATCACCTTACTTTATGTCGCACGGTATCTCAGCAATTCTAAGGTTCTCTTATTTATTCTTTTTTTATTATTTATTCTTTTTTTTATTCAAATGTACGAAGAGTACATTCTTAGAGAGTTTGTCCTAGAATACTCAATCAACGCTCTTATCTATGTACGTATTTGCGTCTGTGTCGCCCTGGCAAAGAAGTTACGCGGCGACAATACACATAAGAGGTTTATTATCGCTAACGCTGCAGTAGATTTGCAAAAAATTGAAATTTTTTTATTTGTGATATTATGGAATCATGGGCGTAAGAATATATGGACGGAGTATAAAGTGCTTTTATAGGCGCGGGGTATTGCCCTTGAAGAGTGAGGGGAATCTATCGTCGGTCATCTTGGTCTCTCATATTTAAGGTCTACTATCACGTCGTGAGACGTCATTATCCTCCGTTAATCGAGACTATTATATCAGGTGTACTAAAAAGAAATCCATTATTTTTGCATGAAATTGAAGGCTTTAATTATCATAGTTAGAATGGTCCGATTTAGGTCAAATATGCGCCGTTTTGTTGGATAACTTGTTGCCATTTTGAAGGTAATTTCATTATGCCTCTCTCATAGAAGCCCTCGTCCCTATTGGCAAAAAATTGAGCGCGCATTTAGTAAACGCGCATGCGCAAAAAGCATATTCGGGAAATATCGGGAGCTATGTTCAGTAATATCACTCGAGTTTTCCACATATCATTTTATCCTTGTCGTTTACCGAATGTTAAACAAGGATAAAACGATATATGGGAACACCTGGGTGAAATTTCTGAACGCAGCCGGGATGGTATGGCGAATGGCGAGTATTCGGCGAATGGCGAACTGTAGTGATAGTGCACGTGTCAGCAACAATATCGAAATATATGTATAATAAACGAAAGTTTTGGTAAGCGATAAAATAAACAAGGCTGTAAACTAATTCATTTCTATACGCATGAGGAGTGAATCAGATTTCAGATGTGACACGTGTGGAAGCGTGACAATGGATGAGTGCTTTCCAGCAAAAAATGTAAGTCATCGCAATAACCCGATTTTATATTCAAGATTGTCTTCATAAGTATGGAATCTTAAATTTATATAATCACGACTTAGAATGAAGATTTGCTTATTTTGCAATTATCTATGTATAGCATTTTAAAACTTGAGAAAAACGATTTTTAATATAATATGAGTTTATGATGAGAAAAATCATTCTAGAAGTCGACACGTGCCGACTTGTGTTTCTTACTGGAAAGCACCACATTGAACAAAAATCATCACATCTGTAAAAGGCTAACTTTTAATAAGTAAATTTTTTTTTAGGGTGCGAGGTAACTATGCTGAAAGGAAAACTACGGGGTATTTACCTAGAATTATTATTGGTACAACACTGGTAGCTATGCTGAAAGGAATATACTACGGGATATTCATCTAGAATTATTATTGGCACAACAGTGGTAAGATACTATCTCAAATATTATCTCTGGTTACGGTCAAGACTGCACTACAAATGTTTTGAAACATCGCATATTCTATCTACATTCCATAAGAATAAAGATAGAATGATGTTTCGAAGCATTCGTAGCACTGTCTTGATCGCAGCCTTAATTCATAAAGATTTTATTTCTATTGATCATAATAAAATAACATAACATGTGTTATGTTATTTTATTATGTTAACGTTAATATTGTAACTAATGTTAACGTTAGAAATGTGTGAGGAAAAATATATCTTAAGGATCTATGCATCTAGAGTTCCGAAAAAAGGTGATATCTGAGGACTTCTTTTCATGAAAACTGTGTGAGATTTTTAAAAATTTTTTTAATTGAAAAATTTAGTTTTAAGTATTTAATCATTTTTGTTTGAAAAAATTTAGAATTCTCTGAATTATAAAAGCAGTAAGAGGGCACGCAAAAAGAAAACATTTTGCAGTACAAGTAAATCTCCAAGCATCTCCTTAAACAAAAAAAATGAGGTTTTAAAAAAATATGTTAAATGATTTAATCGGTACCATAGTTATTTATAAGAATACTGATTTTTGCTACTTTGCGCTACTTACAAATAACAACAAATTCATTAAAGCAAATATAAATCTTTTATTGCATTTTTGTAACATATAAAACATATATTTATTAATATTTCAGCTGCGTCATAAAATCTATTCAGCAAAAAGGTATGAATCCGCATATCATTCGACCTTAAATAAAAAACTAGAATCGCTGATCATACATAAGCACAGCCATTGGTAAAATATCGTGTAATACTGCAAGGCTAAGAATATAACTTATATATTGCATCTGGGTCTTTTAAATTTTAATTGTGTAAATTTATTATCTTAAGTTGCTATTATTAAATTAAAAGTATATAATATTTTAAGTTTCTTTTGATTGTTAAGCATTAATAAATTAAATCTTCTATCTACGCACATGTGAGAAAGAATTACTAAAATTAAAAAAAGCAGAACTTATATCGGACATCAATTCAGAAAGTGATGACTTCGTCATCATCGTCAGCTAACGTCGTGCACGACATGTGGTGACCAATGAAGCAATACTAATTGTTTTCTTGGTGCTGGTAGTATATTTACTGTGAGATGCCCAGCACCGAACATTTGCATCGTCAGTCGCCGATTTCATACCATCCACCCTGGACGCAGAATGGCGCCGGTTGCCCAACGGTTCGCAAGAAGGCTTATCATCCGAGGCATCATTCCATATCATACTACTTCATTCGTTCTCATGGGAAGATAGTGTGGTAGTTTCCCGTTGCTTTCCGCAGTACTATCTCAGCGAACTGCGATGATTATATGCAGCGCCCTCGTCAGGATCTGCCGCATTACCGACATAACTGCTGCCTTATATCAAGGAGGGATTAGGACGGAATTATGAATTGATAGGATGTAAGTAATAAGGATCTGTTTCTCCCCAATGTAGGTGGAGCAGAAACAGAGCTCACGTGGGCAGGGTCGCATCCCTGAAGTAGATTTATTCCTACCAGGACCATAGAAAGCATCTATCCGCTACCCTAACTTATGGATGACTTGAAAGAGTTAAAAAAATCTCGAAAGAATAGGGCCAAAAAAGCACTATCAAGCAGCGATGATGCTACTGATGACGGTGACGAAAGGATTCAGTTACCACCATACCCTCGTACAATTCCACAGATAAAAAAAGATGCACGTGATACAAAAATGAGTACATATTATGATAAAGCTGAAGCAGCAATTAAAGAGTAAGTAAAAATAAATAAATAAATAAATAAATAAATTTTGTTATATATCACAATATTTAATTAATCTTATTTATATTGAAACATAGAAAAGATATCTGTCCACAAAGAAAAAGTATTGGAAAAAACAAATACTAATTTAATGGAAATAAATATAGAAAAATAATAATTTAGTTAATGATAATTGTGAAGATAATTTTTATAATTATAAATAAATATAATTGTAAGAATATTAATTTTTCTAAATATGTATATTGAGAGACCTTTTGTAGCATTGATACTATACTTGATACATACTTGATAAAGATGAACAAATACATGATGTCGAATCTCTTGACAAACATTTTAAAACTAAAAATGATAATAGTTTCTATAAATACTAAATCTGATTTATGAATGTATTTTATGTTTCATTAATTTTATATTTTAATAATCTTATTCTCTATCCTTAGTAAGCTCTGACTTTCAACGCTATGTAATAAGAAAACTGGCAGACATAGGGTTTAAAATGTCCTCAATAAAAGAACAGGAAAAACTTTTAAACAATAGATTTGATATCATGTTACAAAAACTGGACAAATGTTTTTTGCATGAGGAAATTTTGGAGAAAGTAGTTGGAAAAAGAAGTTGGAGAAAGAAATTATCAATCGGAAAGAACTTTCCGATTGATAATATTGAAGATCTTGAAAAATTTGAAAAATCTTTAATTGATGGTACTATTGGGTTGGCAACTAAGTGATTGCGGATTTTGTCGACAGATGGATTTTACACTTTCTTTTGTTTCGTTAACGTGTTCAAAGTACCTAACCTATATTTTTTTCTTATTGTTTGGACTTCTACCTTTCATTTAGTCAAAAAATTATATCGATTAGTTCTTTAGTTTTGTTTTTATCCCAATTTAAAAATGGAAGAGCAAGACGTGAACTTCAGACATATTTTATTGTATTATTTCCGAAAAGGCAAGAACGCATCGCAAGCACACAAGAAGTTATGTGCCATACACGGGAATGAAGCCTTGAAAGAAAGGCAGTGTCAAAATTAGTTTGCCAGATTTCGTTCTGGTGATTTTTCATTGAAAAATGCTCAACGATCTGGCCGTCCAGTTGAAGTCGATGAGACCCATATCAAGACCATTATCGATTCAGATCATCATAGCACGTGATATTGCACGTGATATTGCAGAGAAGCTCAATGTATCGCATACATGCATTGAAAAAAATTTTAAAAAGCAAATTAAAAATTTTGAATTTTCATTCTTATTTAAAATCCGCAATCACTTACTTGCCAACCCAATATTAAGCGCAAACAACTGGTAAGTATTATAAAAAATTTGATTAAGTATGTGTAGAATTATATTATAACCCCGATAGTCAAATCTCTGTGGAAACAAATTTTGCCAATTATGCTATAAATTTAGTTAGTATAGAGTGTTAACAAAAATCTAATAATCTGATAACGTACGGCAGATTGGTGGCAGAAATCAATCAAGATCTGTCGCTAATCTCAAATCTGCATATAGATGGCACCAAATCTGCTGCCAAGTTTTGACTGAACTTTTGCCAATCAGCCGGCAGACTGTAAACATTTTATTTATTGGGATCTTTCTTATATATTTCACTTGTACAGATTAAACAGCTATCAAATATTGGGAGAAATAATGTCAAAGGATCACTTTTACGAATATTAATGTCGGATGCGTTAGCTTCTACATTTAGTTATGCTGGAGGCAGAAAAACGGATATTTTACGATTTACAATTACGAAAAATTATATGTAGTGAGTAAATAATTAAATATTTAAATACATGATATAAGCAATATTTATAAATATAATTTTATTTTTAATATTTAATTTTTTATTTTTTAGGTGTGTCGAATTCGGTTTGCGGATGCAACCGAATATTGTATTTCCGAACCAATAAAATCTTGGGTACGACATGCCAACGTTATTTAAAGAAAACCAGTAAGTTTTTACAAATTTTCTAAGTAAATATATATGATAAGTAAATATATGATAAATAAATATATTTATTAATTATCATTTTTATTTACAGAACACAAATGTACATAAATTCACAGGATGATACAAATGGGCATTCAGAGGATGACACAAGTGTATGCAAATAAATGCAACTATTATTTGCATTACATAGCAAAATAACTACAAATGTTCCTATAAACTTGTTTTAATTTTCGTTTGTTTATATAAGTTTATTTATATAAAACAAAAAACTTTTTTATTTTAAATGCAAACAAACTTACACAAAGGCAAACAAACTTACACAAATGCAAACAAACTTACACAAAGGTATTTTTAGTTAGAAGTTTACTCTGGTTGCTTTCTAGTTAGTGGCAAAAATCGATATAAAAGTCATTTTGTTTTTGTTGCTGATTATATATATCAAACAAAAGTAGAAATTATACTTTTATCGATTTCTGTTATTATCTAGAAAGCAATCTTAATTTGTTTGCAATTACTAGTCTGTTTATTCTCTGACAAGATTCAAGTGCAATTTTATTTTGTTACAAATTATGTCATGAAAGTGTTTATATATTTTATATGTCTATTAATTAAATAAGAGAAAGTTTTGATTTATCTTAATTTTTATTTAAAGCTTGCACGTACACATAAGTTTCAAGTTTATATAAAAATGTTTTTATACAAAGTAAAAAAGAAACGTATATTCATTTCTTCTTCTATTTTACGAATATAAATTTTTAAAGTATTGTATTGTATTAATTTCATAAAAAACTTTATTTACTGATCAAATTTTTGTTAAAAGTTAATGTTTTAAATATAAAATTTATTATGTTGCTTAAATGAAAATATCAGAAAGATAGGCAATGAACCAATTATTTCCTATTTGCAGTAATATTTAAGCTATATTCTTAGCATTACATGATATCTTATCAATGACTGTGCTGTCCCAGACAGCACAAGGATGTCCTTAGGATATCCAAAGGATATCCAGGACATATATGTAGGATATCCCGAGGACATTCTATTTTAATCCTCGGACATCCTCTGGACGTCCTGAGGAAGAGCAAATCCTTTAATTTTCTTGATTAACTTGATATAACGCAACAGTGATATAGTAGCCTTACAAGAATTGAGGTGGATAGGTAAATACAACACAAAAATATTTACAAATTATTTCTCTCTTTTGCTTTATTTTTTTCTTAATCAACTTTTTGATTACTTTTATAATTCTATTACGTTTATTGTTTAGCAAAATGCCAGCATTTATCTTTGAGTTTACTAATGCCTATTCCTTTTACAGACGTATAAGTGTAATACCCTTGCTATTCAGCAATTTTATGCCATTTCGATGCAAAATTTCATCAGTTAGAATATGTCAGATATGATGATTTATACATAATGGTGTTCCGCTACATTTTAGATTACTATGTGTGGATATTCGGAAATGAAGGACACGCTATGTGCAAGATAAAGTATCTGCAAGTCAAATATTAAACTTTTCTACTAATAATGATTTCTGCGATAGCAAACAAGGATATGACATTCTAATGCCTAGAAGAATAGCTGGGCCACTCTGACCATGGGGGTTTAACTTAATTAACTTAAGAAAAAAGAAAGTAAAAAAACTTTCTTTTTCAAAAAAATTTTCTTTTTCCTGTTTTCCTTCTTTCTTTTTCTTTTGCTATTGTTTTTGTTACTGTTTTTATTTCTTAATTATATTTTGTTTTAAAGAATTTTTTTATAGTATTCAATATTTTTGATCTGCTGTATTATTTAAAATTGTCTTCATCCACAATGCTAATTAATGTATAAATAGTTCTAGTATGTACTGCCAGTAACATTTCTTCTAAATGAACATATATAAAAGATTTCTTCAATGCAATTAAAGATTAATTAAGATAATGCTAAAGCAATGAATATATTTATTTCCATTATTACATACCATAGGTGTAGATCTCGTTTTTAGGATCGTTCGATGCAGATAATATAGGGGAAATATAGGAGGGCTGCAATCAGCTGTCTGCTACACACGATAAATGTGTGAAACGTAATATCTTCATACTGTTACACGACCACAGTCAATTACTATCGATTACTTATTAAAATCACATGAAGAAAGAAACGCGTGAATAATCCGTACAATCGATGTATAAACTGCACTCGATGTATAAACTGCATGCCAATAACAAGCAGATCATAGGCCCGTTCGTTTTGTTTGCACTGCTGAACTGGTGCATTAAGTTAAAGTGAGACAAACGTAGGTTTTCTCACTCCAATTTGTTGCATCAGTTCAGCAGTGCAGACAAAACGAATAGGCCTTATGTTATGTTATAACGAATTCGGCCGCTTGCACTGGGGCACACTGAGGTTGCGTTCCGATATTTGTAACGATACAAACTTCTTGATCTCGTTACGCTGGCTGCCGCTGAAAATCATGCAGCAATCAGCTGAGCGCACGCTCCCCGATCCGCGCTACCATCGCGCCACAACAAACGCTCACGCATAGCCGACCAGCAGGCAGCCACGCTCGGGAACCTTCGGTTCTTACTACTTAGCCGAGTTCTTAAGGCTCGTCTGCAATAGCTGTAAAGCGTGGTCTACAATGGCCGTAAGCAGTAAGAAGAAAGCGTGAACAGTAAGAAATGGACCAACCACAGTTAATTATTTTTGTCATAATCGACTATGATTGGTTTATTTCTTACCGCTTACGCTTACTTCTTACTGCTTACTGCCATTGTAGACGACGCTTAAGAGTGGAGCGTGGTCTAAAATGGCAGCAAGTAGTAAGAAGAAAGCGTGAACAGTAAAGATCATTCTACAATATGTGTCGTAAGTTGTAAGCCGTAAGAACTGACCAATTATAGCCGATTATTTTTGTAATAATCGACTGTGATTCGCCAATTCTTACGGCTTACAACTTACGACACGTATTGTAGAATGACCTTTAGAAATGGACCAACCACAGCTGATTATTTTTGTCATAATCGACTGTGATTGGTTTATTTTTTACCGCTTACGCTTACTTCTTACTGCTTACTGCCATTGTAGACCACGCTTAAGGCTATAAGACTGTAATGTAAGCTGTCAGCGAATGAAAATATTTCATTTCGTGTCTTGCAACCTTAAAGCCTTACTCTTACAGCTAATGTAGACGAGCCTTTATACTTAGGTGTCTTCTTACGTTTGGCACGAACCTTCCTCCAATAATGCTTCCGTGTCTTCGTACACTTTCGGCCTTCTACAACGTTCTTTGTCTTCCACGTCAAACTCACCGTTTTTAAACTTTTGAAACACTCACGACAACTTCTCTCACTTAAAGCAATCTCACCATTTGCTTCTACAAGCAATCGATACGCCTCAGCTGCAGATTTCTTCAAATTAAAGAAGTAAATCAAAAGTTCCCGCAAATGACGCTTATTCGGCACTTGACAAAACTTGACATTTTCGCACGAAAAAAATTATGTGATGCTGATACGGAGTCACTAATACTTCAAGGTTATGTTGTTACCAGATGTCCAAACTTACGATATTACGTTTTACATCTGACAATTTCAACATAACTTTCTGGTGGGGCCATCTTTTGTCAAACAGCGAAAACTTATTTGTACTCCTAATAATTTAACTAAAATTATAATTTTATTGGGCCACAACTATATTTTCTTGTTCATTCATGTTCGGAAATGTGTAAGCAATGACATTACGTTGCCATAACCTGCATTATTATAGTCGAGTCGGGGCTGCGTGGCGGACAACCTGGCTCCCATTAGTTTCTAGCAGGCGAGCACGCGGTGCTCCCGCCCGATGTCCCACGCGTAACCACTAGTGCCGTTGCGGCCACTACGTGACGCGCTCACCGACTCCGCTGCTCGCAGCTAAGATTCGGCCGCCCGGGTGATATAACCGAGCGCGATAGCGCGCCGCGTGCCTTCGTATGGCCCAACGGCGATTGTGGCAATCCTTGGTGTGTGGTCTTGTGCGACTCTGTAGCACCTTTTTTTTTACCAACCTGTTGTAGGCTTTTCCCAGTGCAGTTTTGGCGAGTAGAGTATAGATTCGAACCACCGCTATATATACTCTGCTGAGTTGACGGCGGTGCCAATATACCCTGCTGGGTTGAGGCTTTATGGTGAGAAGCGACTTTAGATTTGACTTCTCTGCGTTGCTGCCACACTTTAGGAGCGGGCTTTAGTCGCCTCCGTTTGGAACGGGTAAACTCTCTTTTTCCAAGTGTCCGTCGAGGACCTTGACTATCAGGAGCGGCGTGATCGTTTCCTTGGGAGTTTGCGAACTCTCTCTTTTCAAGTATCTGTCCAGGATCTTGGCGATGTGATAAGCGACGTGATCGCTTCTTTAAGAACTCTGGGGCCCTATTCTTGAATATATACGCAACTTTACGTATACGCACGTTGCGAATAGTAGAAATGCGCATACGTTTCTGTCAAGTATTATTAATTTAAATTTATGTAACACTATCGATTTTTATGGTTTTACTTTTATTTAGAATAAAATATTTTATCATATTTCAACATATAATGTATACAAAAATATAATATAGGAATATAATACATACATCACACATTGACTGTTTGCTTGCTCAATATGTTTTTATCTTTACACGATTAAAAAAAAACTAATCATAAACACAGACATCTATATTATACTAACTGCTAACTCCCGTGTTTCTAGAGATAACTTTAGACCCCGAAAATTATGTATTATATAGTGTGAGTAAACGTCTGCACATGCGTAATGTAAATGGTAAAGTTGTAATATGGACGGTATTCATCATATTTATATATATAAGAAGTTACATATGTGTACATATATTATTTTTTCATTTCAATCAATTGGATATCAATATTTTACCACCTACAGAACGCATGCACATGAGTTTAGTATATAGCTTTCGGAACTATATATTTTATCCTAGTTAGCAGTCTAATAATAACACAGATGTCTATGATCACAAAGCGTAATCAATGCACGTGCGTGCGTGATCACTCAACACGCACAGCAGTTCCGTGTCTGCTGGCATGTTTGTATACACGTCAACTTGCGCTTTATCTCCGAGCAACTGCTTTTTTAAGGCTAGATGACACTGTCTCTAAGACGGTGTCTCTAAGACATAGTGCTAGCGCTTTCAAAATTAACATTAAAATAAAATACTTTCATCGAGAAGCCTTCGTCCTCCAGAACATTCCGTCCGCCTAATTGGACAAGGTCGAATAAAAGGTTCGTCATCACGAAGACGACCGAGGTGACGCAGGTGCGCCCTTAACCACTTACGGTGGCAAAAAATTCACTGACGCGTGTACCACCAGAACGGTCCAGTGTAACTCGCTGAGAGGCGTCACACAGTGTTCGATGTCGTACAGAAATCGGAAAAAGATTTATATTTTCTAAAGTAATTTATTTTCGACCTAGGACTTTTAATAGCTTTTTGAAGGGAATATAGAGCGTCGATTGATTATAAAATTATACAAATATAAATATTTAATTTATTTATTAATAATCATGCAAAGTGTGGTATCTCTCGAAACAGTCTGGAACATGTAATGGTACAAGGCATTTCTTACATTCCCATATAGTTTCACTTCGTTTTTTGTGTTTGGTACACACTCTACACCTTCGCTGTGGATTCTTTTTGGCATTTGTGTCTGGCAAACAATCCCACCCGACGTGTCACGCACGTCGTTTTTGTTTCTGTGACAATCGTATGACGACGTACATACCACGTCGTTGACGATTCTGTGACAAAAGCATTACGACGTACGTGGCACGTCTTTCCAGCGCAAGTGGTTAAAGGAAACTGAGCTGCTCGGAGACCTCACATACACTTATGTACGCCGCCTCGTACAGACATAAGATTAATGAATCGGCGTATAATGCTCATAAATATAGTAAACAAACACAAAATAGGGAGTTTTTGCAATACTATCTTTCAGATACGGTAAATGTTGCCCTAACTGCTATTAGTTGCGTACATGCCAACGTTATTTCTGAGCGAATAACGTTCATGATTTACGTTTACCGTATCTGAGAAATAGTATTGCAAAAACTCCCTCATAAGTACGTAATAGTTGAACGCTATAAGCAAAAACGCTATAAAAAAAAATCAAACCGAACGCAAGTGCGTATAACGCGTGCGAATAACGCGACGCAAAAGCTGACGCAAACAATAAAGTAAAAAGAAAAGATAAAATCGTCGAGAAAAATAAAAGAAAGAAAGTAATATGCAAAAAAGGAAATGTAACGAATAAAGCCCGACTACACGATACCTCGCCAACTATTCCGACCGTTCGGTAATAAATGAGAAGAGCCGAATTTTTTTATTTCGGCATTGAACAGGTCACGAGAAGCGGTACAATTTTCACGATCGGTCTCGTGAGTTCGGATGCCGTCGTGAGCACCATTCTCACTCGAGTTTGTCAAATGGATCGGGTTCGCGTAATCCACTCTCGACCGTAGAAAAGGCCGGCAAGATGACACTAGGGTTTTCGGCAAGGTGCTTATGAGTGACTGAGGCGATGCCGCCGCCATCGTATATAAGAGGCAACGATGGATATGTTGTTTCACTAGCAGTCATCCTCTTGACAACCAAAAATTTTGGAGGATAAGTTCCAATGTGAGCTGCACGCCGCCGTGAAATGCGCGAAGATTACACACGTTGACGACCAGCTTTGTGAGATGTGACCCTGGTGGCAGGATTGGATGTCATTCGTTGTAACGAAGCATGGCATGCTTGAATAACCTGCCTACTTGCAAAAATCTATCCTCATCGAGAAAGGGGGCCAGCTTCAGAAGTGTGTTCCGTCCCGGCAGTGACTGCTTGGTCCTTGTGAACTTCAGCTCCTACGCGTACGCTACCGCCTGTGCGTGGGCGATTCAGATGACCTCTGCTTGCCACAATTCGGCCGGCGCGAGGGAGACTGAGTCCTCCGAAGCAAGACAGCGATGACGCGGGCTTCAACGTTGCATCCAAGCCATGACCCGCAGCAGTCGGCTCAAGCTCGAATGTCCAGTTAGCAACTAGCTTTCCTCCTCCGTCTTTCCCATCTATAGCGTGCTCTTGCGCGTCTCTGGCACCTCCTAGCATACATCCACGGAATCGTGAGGAGGCCAATTGCCAGAAATCACAGGAAAATAGGACCCTGTCACCATAGCTCATGGCCGAGCAATGTGCTAGGAGACATCCCCCTCGAAGCGCAGTCCTCCGAATTTTTTCGTCTGGGCACATGATGCCAGCGGGCATCAGGGAGAAGCCTTTAGATCTCTGTCGCTCGATTTGCCATGAAAGTGGTCCATCTGCCTGGATGATCCTGAAGTCAGCAGAGGATGACCATTGAGTCTATCCAGAGGTGGACGGTTGAGCTTGGCATCCTCAAGGTCTCCAAAGTATGTGTAATCAGCATCGTAGCAAAGACGCGGCACATAGCTCCAGTCGCGGCAGCGAAAGCCGCCTCAACAAGGCCTTTTTAGATTTGGCGCACAAAAGCATGATGGACAAAAGCTGTTATCCTTAGATAGAGCACCGCAGTATATACGAGCTCTGAGGCATCAGCGAAGCTATGGAGCTCCGCTGTGCAAATTGACAGCTTGGCGTCGATCGTTCGCGGGATGTGGAGTTCACACAGGAAAGGAAGCTCCGCGCGAAACGCCTCCCAAGCAGCAACGTCTCCAGCCGGCAGTGGCTCATCCCAACCGATTCGCTTCAGCCATGTTGTTTAGATGATGCACTTAGCCCTCACAGTGACGGAGGATATTCATCCGAGTGAATCGAAGAGGCAAGAAGTCTGCGATAAGATGATGCGCTTCGTGGTAACATCCTTCTCGAATGGTCAAATCACAAAGGAAAAGATATCGCTCGGCCTCTACTCCAAGTCCAAAGTAGAGTGACTCTCTGTAACTCGCCAGGCTCGAACACCATGCATCGCCCACTGATCCGCTAGAACATCTGCAATCAGCTGCTCGTGGTTAACTGCCTATTTTAGTATCTGAAACCCGCCCGCCGTGCATATCTCCTTCAGCTGGCAGCGCACCTCCAAGGCCTCGCGCATTGTAAAAGCCCCAGTGAGAATGTCAGCGACGTAGATGTCGTCCTACATGGCCGCTCCTAGAGGAAACCTGGGTTCTTCGTCGTCAGCCAATCTCCGCAGCGTCTAGATGGCCAATAACGGCGCGCAAGCTAGGCCATAGATGACGATGTTCAGACGATACGCCTAAACCTTTGCCGCTACAGGATCCTTTGAAGATCGCGGTCCTCCTCGTATATCAAAATCTGACGGTACATATTCTCCACGTCAGTTACGAAGATGTAACGATGATGTCGCCAGCGCATTAAGAGATCCGCCAGGCGCGGGAGAAGGCTTGGTCTGATCAAGAGGCAGTCGTTGAACGAATGCCCCTCACATGTCTTCTAAGAGCTCTTGAAGACGACTCGCAGCTTGGTGGACGTGCCGGATTGCTTGAACATATCATGATACAGCAGGATGCAGTCCAAGTGCACTCCTGACTCCGACTGGGAAGCGTCAGCCGACATGTGACTCAGAGCCTCATATTTTGACAAGAAATCGTCGTAGAGTTGACGGAATGTCGGATCCTTTCGGAAATGTTTCTTTATCGTTTAGCATCCGCATCGCTGATCAATATTTGTATGATAAGTCTGGTAAGGTAGGCTTGACCGGAAAGCTGTGTATCTCCGATACTCTAGCCGAGAATGTGTGGCAGCAATACCTCTGCCGTTGACATTTTACGATTGTCTTAAATATAAGATTCCTATACCGCCCTAAGCATGGTTTCCAAAAGACGATCTACATTTGTATGCGCAAAACTTGTGTGAATGCAAAATATGTTAACAATTCTCAATATGACCTTATCATTCTTTTCATACGACGAATCATTTTAAAGATAACACAGCCCCACAAAAAAAGTGATCGGTGCCTAAAACCGGACAAGTATGTTCTTATGTATTTTGATCCGCTGAATCCGAATCCGAGGTCAGAATTGGACAATTGCTAGCTTTACCTAACCTCAAAAAGCTGATCATAACTTCACTTAACAAAATTAAGCTCTATATGGTTGAATTCAGCTTAAAGAATGTTACAATTCTTGTCATTATAACAATTTTCAATTTGCAAAAATAAAGATGGTGGGAGGGGAATATAAAAAAATATAATATTTTTAAGAAATCTAACTACACAGTTGTAAGGAGCGTCATAAACCATATAACTTTTATTTGAAACATTTGTATTTTTTATAGTTTTTGAAATATACTCTTTGAAAACCAGGTATACCGATATACCTTGCAAGGATTTAAAATCCCTAAATATGAAATTGAGCATGTATAAAAAAACGTGTCTCTTATTTTTAGCTATTCCACAACATATAATATAATATATATTATATATAGATTATCATATATATTATATATATATTATCATATATATTATATTATTATGCATATAAAAAAATCTCGGTCTCTTATTTTTGGCTACTCCGCAACACATAATATATATTATATATATATATATTATTATATATTATATATATATTATTGAATCTGCTCCTAGTAATCCGATTTGAAAAAATCCAAGGCGCCCAAAGAGATCCACATCCATGCTGAAATGCTTTCATGAAGAGCGGCTAATTATGAAGCGGTCAATAAACTTGTTTATCGCTGTGATGACAGGCGCGGTGCAATTTTTCGAATGAAAAATGGATCATTTATAATAATGTTGAGCGAAAAAGATCTTGGCGAAAGCGGAATGAACCACCTTTAGCCATCCCAAAAGCCGGTCTTCATCCAAAGAAGGTCATGCTCTGTGTCTAGTGGGATTGGAAAGGGATCCTGTATTATGAGCTTTTACCAAACAACGAGACGATAAATTTAGAGAAGTATTGTTCCCAATTAGACGAATTAAAGACAGTAATTGAACAAAAACGTCCAGAAATAGCGAATCGGAAGGACGTCGTGTTTCATCAGGACAATGCACGGCCTCATGTATCTTTGATGACTCGACAAAAGTTGTTGGAGCTCGGTTGGGATGTTCTATCCCATCCACCATATTCACCAGATTCACTCGCGCCTTCTGATTTCCACCTATTTCGATCATTACAAAATTCTCTTAATGGAAAAAACTTCAACTCTTTGGTCGAGATAAAAAATCACGTAGGAAAGTTTTTCGCTGAAAAACCTGAGAGATGCTGGAAGGACCGAATTTTCAAGTTGCCTGAAAGATGGAGAAAGGTTGTAGAACATGGCACAATAACAAGGAACAATGGCACCTATATAATTTAATAAATGTATACTAAAATTTAAATCCCCTGTGTTTCAATTTTCCTTCAAAATCGGCACGAACTTTCCGGATAACCCAATACATAAAGAAACACAAGTATCAACATATCTGCAAGCGTTGATGTATCTGCGAATATTTCTGCCAGTGTATCGGAAAAAATATATGGGACACCAAAATCTTCAATATTGACAGTAAGTCATGGAGAATTTTTGTTGATCTTATGCAAACATAAAACATTATCTTATCTTGCTTCACAGAAAATATCAATTTCATATAATTCCAAGAAATGAAAATGTTTATGAAAATAGTATAGCATAGTTGTGAAAAAATGTTACATATTTTTATACTAAAACTACTAGATATTTTCATATCATCACATCACTAATTGTGTTTTAAATATTTCAGTATATTATATTAAAATTGTATTAAAATATGTTGAAATGTTAGCACAAAAACTTAAAATTTTTATTTTTTAGGTTATGACACCGGTTAGTATTCTAATTTGTAGTACACTAAAGATAGATGCATCGACCTCTATTACACCAAAAAGATTGTTCAACTCTCCAAATAAGAAGTGAATTCGAGAAGTACATAGACGGAAAATACAGTCAATTCGCCGAGAACTATACAAATCTGAAAAACAACAAATGCGGTACAAAAAAAGAATTAAAACTATAGATAGAGTTTTACGTTCTTTAAAAGGAAAAAACCTGTTATCATTGGAAGACTTGGAAGTTATTGGAAATTTAAGTGCGTGGAATAAGAATTTACTAAATCGACAAATATGCTTGAATAAAAAATTGAAAGTTCCTCGTTTGTATGAGCTCGAATTACATCGCTTTGCTCTCACGCTATATTACTACTCTCCTCATGCATATAATTATGTTAGACAAAAATTTAACAATTGCTTGCCGCATGCAAAAACTCTTTCATCATGGTATACTTCGGTGCATGGTGAACCGGGAATAAACTCCGAGTCACTTCAACTAATAAAATGTCACGTCACAAATTCATCTTATCAACTAATTGGAGCATTAATGTTTGATGAGATGGCTATACGTCAGCATGTAGAGTATAGCTCTGGTACTATTTTGGGATATGTTGATTTTGGCAATAATATTGAAAGCGATGGTGCATTGATAGCCAAAGAAGTTCTAGTTTTTTGTGTGGTTTGTTTAAACGAAAATTGGAAGTACCTATCGCTTATTACCTAATTAATGGTATTAATGCCGAAAAAAAGCTAATTTAATAAATCAATGCTTGATTGCTTTGCATGAAATTAACTTTCAAATTATATGTGTAACGTTTGATGACACGACAACTAATTTTATTGCACTGAAAACTTTAGGATGTAACTTTGAAATAGATAATTTTAAAACATATTTTCAGCATTTATCAACGAAGAAGAAAATATTTGCTTTTCTTGATGCCAGTCACATGTTAAAATTAGTAAGAAATACATTAGGAGCATCTAAAAATTTAATAGATAACAATGGAGAAGAAATTGAATGGCAGTATTTGAAAGAACTTTATAAGCTACAGACAGCCGAAGGATTTCATTTAAGCAACAAATTAAGTATAAGACATATTGAGTACACAAAACAAAAAACGAAGGTTAAATTAGCAGCGCAGCTTTTGAGTCAATCAATTGCTGATGCGCTTACTTTTTGTAAAGATTCTTTAAAGTTGAAAGCTTTCCAAGGTTCCGCTATCACAATTAAATTTTTCAAACCATTTAATGATTTATTCGACATTTTCAATTTTAAATCTATGAAGCAATATGGATTTTTAAAACCAATTAATTCTGACAATTATGAACAAATCAAATAAAAACTTGAAGACACTTTTGATTATATATACGGTCTACAATTACGGTTCTCTTCAAATAAAGTTATTAAAGTTTTAGATTCGAAAAAAAAACTGGTTTTCTTGGCTTTGTAGTTGACATTAAAAGTTTACTCACTTTATTCGAAGAGGTTTCCAAAAAAGAAAATATTTTAACATATATACCAACATATAAATTAAGTCAAGATCACCTCGAAATGTTTTTTGGTGTTATTCGGTCACATAATGGTTTTAACAACAACCCTACAGTAAGACAATTTAAATCTGCTTTTAAAAAAATTATTATTCATACAGAAGTATCAGCACCCTCGACAGGAAAATGTATAGCATTGGAAGAAATACCAATTTTAAATGTATCTTCAGCAAAGAAAGCAGTCGATGTTATTAATAACAGTTCACCATCTTCATTACATCATTGGATTGATATATTTCATACAGACGAAAGCCATGATTATTTAGAAAATATATCTTATACCACAGAATTTGGTATTAACATTATTGTTTATATAGCTGGATTTATCGTACGAAAAATTCAAAAAACTCTACAATGTACTGAGTATTTAAAAGTATTATTGACTACGTCGGAAGAGACAACATACCATGCCCTAATACAAAGTAAATCACGTGGGTATCTGTTACATCCATCTGCAGACGTTACATTTATATGCAGAAATACAGAGAAAGCCATCAAAACGCTATTGAAAAATCACGGTAAATTGCTAACACATAAATATCAAAATAATGCATTTGCAAATGATATTATAGAAGAATTTATAGGCAGTAACATTTTTCAACAATTAAATGATCACATGAAAAACCACGAACCTCTGGAAAATCATCGTACTTATTTGATAAGGGTATTCATGAAAACTTATATAAAAACTCGCATTTGTCATTTTCTTAAAGAATATAATATGAAAACATATAATATGAAACTGAAAGACAATATTATAATAAGCTTACATTATTTAAGGGACAATATATATATATATATACAATAATTATTATTTTATTAATAAAAGATATCTCCCAAATATTAATAAAAGATATAATCCGAATATATCCAAATATATGCACGTAATATTACAACAGTATTATTATAATACTGCTGTGATATGCAATATTACATACTATATATCTTATATATAAGTATTATTATATATATATTATATATAAGTATTATTATATATATATATATTATATATAGTATGTTATATATAAGTATATTTAAAGTAAGTTTAGATGTTTAGTGTGTGTTAATGTTATTTATGTTGAATATACATCTATATTTCATTAAATTAACGACTAGAAACGATTCAGATTACGTATCTTAATTCCGAAATTAACGAATATGGCATATATAAGTCTTTTGGAAATCATCGTGTGTGTGACGGAAACACCCGACGGTATCCTATTGTAGAAAGAGACAGCGCTATGCCCCCCTTTCCGCATATTTTCCAACCTATATGCTTAGCGCTCTGTCCATAGATTCTTAGGTCCATGGGTTGCTTTAATCATTGTTACGACTTATCCGGAAAATAGAATAGGACAGAGAAACACTTGGAAGCATTTGTAGCGGTCGCTGGACTGCACCCGACGTTACCTTTCCCCTTGTGTCGTTTTCTTCTCTCTCCTAATACAGAGCGAGAGAGAGAGAGCTTCTCTCACGCAATAACTCTGTCCTCTAATGTAGTCTTCAGCACGCCCATAAGGATGCGCAGTCTATCTATATAAGCCTATGATCTCATCACTCCTTTTCTAAGAGTATCCCAAGATTCGTAAATAGAGGAACGGAACGAAGATTCTCTCATCCACTTTACACGATTTGGCTCAAAAATAGCGGCAATCGTAACTCAGCTGATTAACCATATACCGTCAGGTCAAAAATTATTTCCGCTTTTTGCAATTTTTGTACTGTAATCGGCATTGTAACCGTTTTTCTTCTTAAAATTCTCACTGATATTTTGGAATGTGTTTAAACTATATTTTGATTACTTCTGACTACATCTTAAACTATGTTTTGATTACCTGTTCACTCACACAACTAAACTATAATACTACACGTACATAGTATCATGTACACCAACACAGATTCTCTGGTTCCAAAATGGCGGCCGTGAGAGGATCTGACTTTGTTCCGTTCCTCTACTTACGGACCTTGGAGTACTTAGTCTTTTGTTCGCCTTCGTAGCGGTTAGATGTGGTTCTCGTAACTGCGCACAGTTTTTATTGTGAGGACCGCATTGTCTCTATTTCGTAATATTCACCTAACATCGATGATTGGCGTTGGAGTAGAACTGCTCTGCTCGGAGCCATCTATTGAACTTTGAACTTTGAACCTTAAGAGTACATCTTGATATCTAACCTAAATATATTCATAATCGTTTGTGTACATCGATAAGAATTTATAACATCAGAACAGGTCAAACATAAAAGAAAATTCTGTTGGTACTAAGAGCATCGTTTTATGCAGCATTTTCGATATGATTATTTCTATTATCATTGGAGGGAAAAATATATCAACACATATATTTAAATTCAAACGCTATACAGTGCACAATTTTCCAGATAAAAATTATTAGTACTAGTTATCTTTATATTTATTATGATGCTTAATAAAATAAAACAAATTAAATATATCTGACAAACGAAACACATCTTTGTTTCAAGTGCTAATTGTGAAAATTTATTACAGGAATTAAAAAATGTCTCCAAATTATCCGAGGAAGAAAAATGATGGTCAATTGTGAAAACAAATAAATAAAAACAAACATAACGGAAAGGAGGAATTGAAACAAGTTTCCTTGTTCAGTAGGCCCTGTTTAATTCAATATGAATCCCTTTGTCTCGAAATGAAAGCAATAAGTAAATATGTCGTTATATATATCATTACTATGACCAACACATTCTCTTTGCTTAAATATTCTTCATTTGTATTATTGTTATATAGCTTTATATTATTATTATATGAATCAAAAGAAGTTTCTTCATTATACATAATATTGCTTGGATATACTTGCGTATACATATTTTATATTATTATTTAGCTTTATATTGTTATTATTATATAGTTATATATTTTTATTACGTCTGCCAATGTGGGATCTGACCATCTCTTGGTTCTAGAATTGGACAGGATGAGAAATGCCAAACTGCGACACCGGAATAACATTAACGACGTTGTCATATGGGTGAGGATGCGTCATAGACAATGGAACGGTCATGTTGACAGGAAGGCGGAAGACAGACTAGCACAGCATCACATGTATTTATTATTTATAATTACATAAATTAAAAGAAGTCTCATTATACATAGCATTGCTTGGGTATACTCGCGTATATATTCTTTATATTATTATATAACTTCATATTGTTATTATTATATAGTTATTATTATATATTTTTAAACTCACCAAAGCCTGTCCTAAGCCAGGTGAAGGGGAACAATAATAACCACGTAAAAAAACCAGGGTTCATCTGGCCCGAATGATAGCACTCGGTAAGGGTATTTGTCTGGCAAAGCTACTGCCTTGTAGATGGATATTTGCTTATCGAAGGCTAAAGGAAGGAACCTTGAATAAAAATACCTGGTTCTCCAGGTTGGGGGACTTGCAATCCACTACTTGTAAAAAGGAAGATGGCAAAAAATCCTTGTAATAAGCCTCGGAATTCGGATGGATGGTTACGGAGATAAATACGGAAACGAAAAAGCACAATGAATTTTGGGACATGGAACATGGAACGTACAGTGGTTTGAGAGGGATGATGGAAGATGCAGAAAGGGGTATAACGGAGATGAAGATGGATATAACAGTTATAATAAAAACACAAAAGAAAAGGAATAGTATAGAGCAACAAGGTAACTATATATATATATATATATATATTCTTTATATTATTATATAACTTCATATTGTTATTATTATATAGTTATTATTATATATTTTTAAACTCACCAAAGCCTGTCCTAAGCCAGGTGAAGGGGAAGAATAATAACCTCGTAAAAAAACCAGGGTTCCTCTGGCCCGAATGATAGCACTCGGTAAGGGTTTTTGTCTGGCAAAGCTACTGCCTTGTAGATGGATATTTGCTTATCGAAGGCTAAAGGAAGGAACCTTGAATAAAAATACTTAGTTCTCCAGGTTGGGGGACTTGCAATCCACTACTTGTAAAAGGGAAGATGCCAAAAAATCCTTGTAATAAGCCTCGGAATTCGGATAGATGGTTACGGAGACAAATACGGAAACGCAAAGCACATTGAATTTTGGAGCATGGAACATGGAACGTACAGTGGTTTGAGAGGGATAATGGAAGATGTAGAAAGGAGTATAACGAAGATGGATATAACAGTTATAATAAAAACACAAAAGAAAGGGAATAGTATAGAGCAACAAGGTAACTATATATATATATATTTTTTTTTTATATTATTATATAGTTATTATTATATATTTTTAAACTCACCAAAGCCTGTCCTAAGCCAGGTGAAGGGGAACAATAATAACCACGTAAAAAACCAGGGTTCATCTGGCCCGAATGATAGCACTCGGTAAGAGTTTTTGTCTGGCAAAGCTACTGCCTTGTAGATGGATATTTGCTTATCGAAGGCTAAAAGAAGGAACCTTGAATACAAATACCTGGTTCTCCAGGTCGGGGGACTTGCAATCCACTACTTGTAAAAAGGAAGATGGCAAAAAATCTTTGTAATAAGCCTCGGAATTCGGATGGATGGTTACGGAGACAAATACGGAAACGAAAAAGCACAATGAATTTTGGGACATGGAACATGGAACGTACAGTGGTTTGAGAGGGATGATGGAAGATGTAGAAAGGGGTATAACGGAGATGAAGATGGATATAACAGTTATAATAAAAACGCAAAGGATAGGGAATAGTATAAAGCAACAAAGTAACTATATATATATGTATATATATATATATATTCTTTATATTATTATATAACTTCATATTGTTATTATCATATAGTTATTATTATATATTTATTTCTACACACACACATATACACACACACACACACACACATATATATATATATATATAGCTAGAGAGAAGAAGGCGTGGATGGGTAGTATTCAAAAAGCCATGTCAGAAAAAAATCACTAATAAGGGGATTGGAATGACCGAATAGGATAGAGACAGGGAACCGGAAGGCGTCACATGCTATGAAACCGGAATATATATATTTTTTTTTATATTTATTATTATATATGTTTATTGTTATATATATTATTATTATATAGCTTATGTTATTATATAGCTTTATATTATTAGTGCATGAATTAAAAGAGGTCTCATTGTACATAGCATTGCTTGGATATACTCGTGTATAGATTCTTTATATTATTATATAGCTTTATATTCTTATTATTATATAGTTATTATTATATATAGTTATTATATATTTTTGTTGTTATATATATTGTTGAGATTATGGAATTAATCTTTATTAGTTATTTTTGTGGCATGTTTATTTTCCAGCGTCGAGCGTCGAGTTTTATCCAATAAGAACTCTCATTTCTACATAGAATGCTATCATTGGATAATTGCTTGACACTCAACGTTCTGACTGTCCCATCTAAAAGCTCGTCTACAATAGCTGAAAGAGTAAGGCTGTAAGGCTGTAACGTAAGCTGTCAACGAATAAAAATATTTCATTTCGTGTCTTGCAACTTTACAGCCTTAGGGCAAGAGCACAGGCTTTTGCATAACACATAATACATAACGCATAAGAGAATAAACCAATTAGTTTTTTCATTTCCCTACTCAAGATAGAAATGAAGAACTTTGATTGGTTGATTCCCTTATGCGTTGTATATTATGCGTTATGCAAAAGTTCGTGCTCTGGCCCTTATTCTTACAGCTAATATAGACGAGCTTTTAGGCCTGATCTAAAATATATGTCGTAAATTGTAAGCCGTAAGAATTGGCGAATCACAGTCGATTATTACAAAAATAATCGGCTATAATTGGTCAGTTCTTACGGCTTACAGCTTACAACATATATGGTAGACCTGGCCTAAAGGCTCATCTATAATGGCTGCAAGAATAAGGTTCTAAGCGTAAGCAGTAAGGAATAGATCAACTACAATCGATTATTATAAGAATAATCGATTATGGTTGGTCTATTCCTTACTGCTTACGCTTAGAACCTTATTCTTGCAGCTATTGTAGATGGGTTTTAAAAGCATCTTTAGGTTTCGCTGAAATCATTTCCCGGAGAACGGCGTATGGGTGCACTCTTCTACCTAAAGCTATATACCGAATTGAACTGAATTGAACTGAAATCATTTCTCGTTATTTCCAAGTGCACACGCGGCATATGGTGGCAATCAAATTTAGTGAACATAATCACTTTTTTGCAAGAAACATCATGCCAAACAGAAATAAAGTAAGTTGTAAAACTTCTTTTATTCTTAAATGATGTCTTATTTCTCATTTGTATTTTATAACTGTTATAACATTATATATATTTTTTTTATCATCATAACTGTTAAGGTTATAATGACATAAAATCTGTTTATTTTCAACGCTTTGTTAGTGAAATCGTTTGCATTTTTATATTATTTTTGTTACATGAATTATTATTTTATAGTTATTATTCTCACCTATCAAGTTTCAATTATGATGTGCATATCCCAAGAAAAATGGGAGATCGAATTGATGTTTTTTAGACGTCTATCCGATTTCTATCAGAGTTTTCTCTAGATAATACTCACACACACACATACACAACGTACAAGCATATACATTAAGATTAAATATTTATTACTATATTTTATTATAAATGAAACATTTCTTTCCTTATTTTATTCACATTTATCTTCTAATGAATATATATCCATGTAGCATACAGTAGCGTTGAAAAAACATTTTGGAAGCACTTTTAAGCATTGCTGTGCTATATGAGTATAAGTACCCAGATAGCCAAGAGTGCTAAAATCACATTTCGATGAAGCTTTGCGGCAAAGTTTGCTTCAATTGTAACATCAATTTAGTTGGAAGTTCAGTAAGTTTAAAACGCATTACGTACATAAACAATGTTAGTCATTTTATATCCTAACATATTATTATATTATTTGTATATATTATGCTTTTTACAGATTTTATATTATTTATATATATTATGCTTTTTACAGAAAAATACACCAAAAGTTGAACAAACTATTAACGCAGATGAGCAATAGTCGTAGGCATGTACCCGAGAAGCTACAATTGTTGCCAATATCATCAGTTGCAGATATTGAAAAATTTCAAACTGCCAATGATGAAGAATACATGAAATTAGTATGCAAAATAAAGTTTCATCATATATATATACATATATATATATATATACATAAGACTCGAAAATTAACAAGTGAAAGTTAAGCTAATTATATATATATATATATAATTATATACATATATATATATATATAGGGGGTGTTCTATTGTAAAAAGTCGATCTGAATATCTTAAAAACTGAGCTCGATAGATACAAATGTTTCAGATAAAAGTTGCATGGTTTCAAGGAGACCATATGATGAACTTGACTTTGAATAATCTTCTCAAGGTGAAGTTAAAATCAGTTTAAATTTTTTAAATGGGACCCTATTTTTCATGTCATATTCTTATAGCTCACTCCCAGACTTTTTCAAAACATTATAATGAAATATTTTTTTTATTAAGTACTTTCCGAGTCATAAGACTCGAAAATTAACAAGTGAAAGTTAAGCTAATTTACTATCAAAACAAGTCAATTTAGTTTGAAATAAGGAAAAGGTGATAATCTTGGTTGATTTCGACATACTATTCTCAAGCCTTCGACATATTATTCTCAAGTCGAGATCATTTTTAATTTCTTAAATATGTTTTATTCTATTTTTACTTTTAGCGCTACTTAGGTGGGTAGCGCTACAACGACGTGAATAACATTTGTTTTGTTTGTAAACAGTACGTGTTTCTAAAAATATGAAGCCTCTTCTCTGCTCACATATGTATAAAGTTCATCTATCACATCTGAATGTACACAGTGTCGAAAAATTACGCTCAATTAATGAAACTTCTTTTGTTAATAACTTTTTAACAAATATCGAGTGACAGTTAAAAACTTTTGCATATTGCTCAGAATGATGTCATTGACAACATATGTTAAGGTCAGTGTCATTGGAGAAACGATGGGATGTTACAGACGTTGGAGACGTTCTTAGTGGACGAACGAAATCGTGCTAAGTTGGTACGATATTTATTTATAATATAATATATTATTTATTTTATAAGCAATTCGTTAATGTCACACTTTTAGACGTGGTTTTTGCCAAATACATTTAGTAATGTTAAAATTGTCCATAGATAAAACAGTTACAGAAACTATGCAGCTAAAGTGTAAAACATACTGTTCATAACATGTTGCAGCTTGGTGCTTGAATTTGCGGAAATATTCAGTTGGCTTGGTAGAAGAAACAAATAATAGTTTTCCGAACTGCGCTTTTGTACAATTGTAATAGGTAAGTTTTATATAAGTGAACAAATAAATATCGGATTTGAATCTTCAAAAGTTTATGACTACTGACATCGGCATGCTAAGATCTAAAACTTGTTTCTTCGTTTTTCAGACGTGTTTCAACAATAGTTTCAACAAATTTTAAGCCACTAATGCACTGATTTGCACCTTTGTTAAATAGTGGTTACGTCACGCGCCTGAGAAATGCGGCAAAAGTATAGAAGTTGCAGCAGCTCCTCGTGATAATATCGACAATGAAGGCTAATTTCGTCGAAGCAGTATATATATCGCTAAACACATAAATGCTTAACGTCCTTTTTAGTTGTTATAGATTTTTATTAGTTATATAGTTTCTATGGCCTGTACGTTATTGTGTCCTCATAACAAACCAATTTATTCAAATAATTTTCTATGATTAAGATTCTTAGATACTCAAAGACTAACGAAGTCTTGTCAGAAGAAATCCTTACCTACAATTCTTATAGTAACAAGAAATATCCATAAAATGACAATCCATAAAACTTGTAATTAATGAAGCACATATTTGTAAAATATTTCAACTGTTCTGTTTATTTACTATGGCACTCAACAAATAACCATCAATAAAATTAATATGACGTACAACTTATCTTGTCAGATCTTACATATTTTTATAATTGCTATCAGGGAAATTTTGCAGTTATTTATTGATTGTTGCAACAAAAAGGCTGCAACAATAATGATTGAAGTATTTATATATGTGTTGAATGGACAGTAAATCGTTTTATGGATATTATGGTTATATTTTTTTACTGCTAATATATACTATAAGGATTGCTAGAAATGATACATCGGCTGTATTTCACTCCAATGTATATTATCAACTGTTAAAAAGAAAATGATATTGTCCCAACTCTCCCTCATTTCTTCTACTTTCCCAAATGAACATGTATATATGAATATATATATATTTTCTCGGCGTAATTAAAACTGAATTGAGATAATGCTGAAATAATTAATATATTTATTTTCAAAATTACATACCAGAGGTGTAGATCTCGTCTTTGGGATCATCCGACACAGATGATTACAAGGGATGTTTACTGCAATCAGCTGTTTGTTACGTTTGTATGATGGGTGAAAACGTGATGTTAACACACACACACACACTTTCTCTCTCTCTCTCTCTCACTCACTCACTCACTCACTCACTCACTCACTCACTCACTCACTCACTCACTCACTCACTCACTCACTCGTTTATTACTTTGTAGGAATTCGATGTCTTCATATTGCTATATGACCACACACACAGTCAATTACTACCGATTAATTATTAAAATCACATAAAGAAGAAAACGTATGAATAACGCATAAATACAAAACGCACGTTACTCGATACATGAACTGCGTGCCGATAACAAGTAGGTAGGTTATGTTATATTAGTATTAGTCATGGAAGTAAGAAGATATGGAGGGAGCATATGTGGGCACCGAGGATGAGGGGTATGATTCCTAAGACGTAAGGGGAATCAGTTGTCGCCATTTTGGACAGGAACACTCATTCATTGGTTATTAAAAAATGGTAGTTGCCTAGCAACACTAATCCATTCAAATATGACAACGAAAAAAAATGTGTAAAATGAAACAGTTAACAAATTAATAATATAAAGTTTGCAAAGAATACGTGTATATATGTGTATACATAAACACATATACAGATTACTTATAGTAGAAGAAACATAACACTATATTGAAAAATATCTGAATGAATTTGTATTTTTACAAGTATTAAATAAATAATTATTAATTTACAATAATATTCCATAAGATTATTCATGTTAGTTACGTTTAAGTTATATTATAAGTTATATTATAAGTTATTTATTATAGTAGATATTTATATATTATAACTATGTATTTTCGGGACTGGCAGTGAATATCGGAACGCATCCTCTTTAACCTATTCGAACAATGCAATGTGTAGTTGTGTGTAGCTGCCGTTCCTGATCTCCCGTTTGGTTTTATAGACGATACGATTTACAGACAAGAAATTGTGATACAATTGAATAAGGTAATCTTTTTTGTAAATACTCGTTTTTTTAATAATCATGTCATAAAACAAGCCATAAAATATATGCAATATATGTAATATATGTAATATATATATATATGTAATATACATAATATATGTAAAAATATATGTAATATATATATTATATGTAATAGAAATATACATTTTAAGATGAGGGAATAAAGTTCTTTACCTAATTGAACCTAACTTCCTTGTATTTTGCTGCGGCTGTCCCAAACCTCCGTACTATGTTTTATTTAAAAAGGTTAAATAAATAACAAAGAGAAATATAGGATAGCTGCAGCAAAATACAAGGGAGTTAAGTTCTTTTGCAATTGGTTTTTTGTCTTTTATGCAACTGATAATTAGCAAAGTACTTTCTTGTCCCAACTCTCTTGTTGCTTTGCTACTTTACTCTGGCTATTCCAAACCTCTATTATTTGTTTTATTAAAATATGTAACTAAATCAATTAAATAGCAAGAAAGTTTGTCACAGCAAAATACAGAGAAGTTAGGTTACATTAGATAAAACATCTTATACTTCAGTCTTAAAATGTATATATATAAATTTTTGTAGCACGTTTTATAGATTATGAAAAAGAAATACGGTTTTTGGTGAAGTTGCATTTCTACATATTTACTAATAATGAAAAGTACTTAGCGTTACAATTGACATGCACATATTATATGTAATTTTGTTGGATGTTGTAGCATTTTGCCACGTTTCAAGGGAATACGATACACAATATGTTCGGAACTAGCCCGAACATATGATAGCTCCGAAGAGCTGGCTGGAAGGACGGGATCGCAGAGCGACGTCCGCCTGCGTCTAGGCTCGCTCGAGTCTGCTCGGTGACCGTCCGGTCGTCCTGATCAAAGGCCGGGGCCTCGTAAGGCGACCATAGACCCTGCTGATCAGGCAACGTCGCGCGCCGACTGGGCCATGCCCAGGGACGGCGACGAGAACAAGAGAGAAGAAGCACGCGCACGTGCCGACGTAAAGTGACACGCAGTGTAAACGCAATGAACGCAATAAACGCAGTAGTAACGCAGAAGAGAATAACGCAGAAGAACGACGCAGAAGAACCTAAACGTAGCTATATACAAGCGAAACAACGTCGCCTACGCAAGTCCCGCAGGACACACGTCCGTGACGTCAACGGTGCGCGGCACCCGAAGCACGCCAAGGATGTGCAACGAAACGACCTCCGTCGTTTCGGATGGCCTGCCCTTCCGGGCGTAATGGCCAATAGCCAACCACGGTCCCGAGGACGCGTGGAAACGGAGCTCCGAGAGCTCCGGCTCGCAGGACGACCAAGTCGCTCCTGCGAGAAAACCAAGTTCCCAATGGACACTTGGACGACGGAGCGCGAACGCTCTGGACTGCGACCGAGCCGCTCCAAAACCGCCAAAGGCCCCCCTACGGACACTTGGGCAATAAGGGAGCTCGAAGCTCCGAGGAGACGGTCGAGTCGCTCCTAAGATCACGGCAACGCCGTGAGAGTCCGAGATCACAAAACAAGATTCGAACCATTTGCCTCAACCCAGCAGGGTGTATCGGCGCCACCTTCAACTCAGCAGAGTCTATAGAGCAGTGGTTCGAATCTGAACGAAATACCGATCGCCCTAGGAAGCGCGTCGGTAATCACCAGTACACGATGCACTAACGCGTAGCACTACTTGCTACCTAAACTGGCCAGGCAGAAGACAAGACAAGGCAAGGACCAGGCATCGCGCGCCTGGTTATATATCCGGGCGGTCGAATCTTGCCCGCGGGCAGCGGAATCGCGAGCCGCGCCGTGTAGCGGCCGCGGTTGGACCTAGTGGGGGTCCCGCGCGCTCGCTCGCGAGAACCCGAGTCCCCCGCCGCCAGCGAGAACGCCCCGGGCACCAGGCCGCCCGCCTTGCAGCGTTGACTCGCACCGACTTTCCGTACGGCATCACGTGCCGTACGGAACACAATATCTGTTAAATATCTTCTGAATGTACAGTGTATTAAATAAGTATTTGTTAAATGGATATATTTTTATGTTACAAATATAATTATTCTCAGTATTAATATGTTCACAGGAAAGACATGATAATGTCAAAAAGTTTTCAACACTTATCAAACAGGCGAAAGAATCAACTTATTAGACGTGAATTAAACTATCATGGCCATTGCAATGTAGCAGAATTACCAAAATCAGATACCGTATGTAACATGGTGAAAGATAAAGAAATTAGTTTAGAAAATGATACATCCAATGAAGTAAAGAATGTATTGAATAATACCCAGATAGACAGACGTGCTGGAAATAGCAGGCATACATTCAATGCATACTTTGTGACGTCATTAGACCTAGAAATACCAACAGTTTTACTATTATATTATTACAAAAATTAGGACACTATTATAGTAATATGTTCTTTATAGTAAATGAAATAAAAAAGTCTAATACTATTTTTTCTTTCGACGTATAGTTCGCGAGATAACGTAAGTTAAATGTTGAAAAAGTTATTATACCAAGTTTTCCTCATATATCTTAAATTTTATTAAGCAAATAAAATATGTTTCAGACAAAAGTTGTTCAAATTAATTGGTAGAAAAAGAAAATATAATAAAAAATTGGATTTCTATTTAAGAAAATTGATTAGTGAATATCTCAAAAGTGGTGTCATTCATTAACAAACTGCTATCGCTATTTGATGTCCCCCTTCAAGCCAAACAACTTTTGTCTTAAACATTTTTCGATTTAACGCAGTGTTTCTGAGATATTTAAGTGGATCCTTTAAAATGGGACGCACTGTATATGTATCATTTAAACTTTCTGGCATGCGTGCTTCATTTACTTACGAAAACAAGCGTGTCCTATATAAACATAAAATAAACATTACATGAAGGTGTTTTAGCACATATATCACAGATTACTATACATTTCTTTCTTTTATACAATTGATAAGCTGATACATTGTTCACATACGCTCCCACCAGAAAGTTATAGTATATCGAGTAAAAGCATATGCGCATTTTTCCTTTCAATATTAGAAGTACTAAATTATTTTCGGCCTTTCTGAGTTTTTAAACAAATATTGTGTTTATGTCAAACGCAGAATTGTGAAAGTTTCTGGACTATTTATTAAATATTCATTTTAATCTAATACAAACTGCACAACAATGCTATCTCGAACATAACAAATTCAATATTTGTTTACAATACAAAAAGTCAAAAATAATTTAATATACTACTAGTGTAAAGGTCACTTTACACAATGTATTGTTCGCAATAAATTTGGGTTATATATCTATTCATGTAATATATTGTATAATGTAGCTAACAATACATGACTTTTAAATGTGTACATATTTATTATATATATTTATTATTTATGTGTATTATTATTAAATGTGTATATTTTTATTATTTTTATCATAATTAATTCAATAAAACAAGTATGTTATTGTTTTCTAAATCCAATATTTTCTGAATTCTGTCGTAAAGTATACATCGTGTAAAGTGACGTTAATATCGTGACGTTAATAACTCTCTAATATATTGCGTTTCTTTCTATATTCTATTCTTTATATCCCAGACAACATAATTTCCAAGAGCCATTTTGGAAATACTCTAAAGATGTCCTCAGGACGTTGAACGTCCTCTGGACATCTTAAGCTTTCTTTACGATATTCTTCAAAGTCCGTGTTGTCTGGGATTTTTCTGTCTATCGCTTCTATCTATGTTCCATTTTTGTAGTTCCTTTTACTTTTTTTCTATTCTTTTTTTCTATATTTCTATCTATTCAGTCTTCTTATCCTTTCTCTATTTCTGTCTTCCTATCCTTTTTCTATTCTCTCCTATCCTTCATCCTAACTTTCGGAAATGCAAAATATTTTTTTTTAATATTGTATTCCTTCTTATATTGCAACATATTTTTTATATTACAACATGTTTTATTTCTACATGTTATATTATAAGAAGATTATATGCATATAACAATTAATGCAATATTAAAAGAAACTAACGTTTTACATTTCCTTCTGACGGAAAAGACCACCTTCTCGCGGTTTCCGTTGAGCAGCATTATGTACATAGACTATTAGTATAAGTGTAAAATTATTAGTGCAAAACTACATTTTTTATTAATTTTTACTACAAGTAGTTGTTACACGCAAAGTAATAATGAAGAATGAAAAACTATTAATAAAATAATTATTAGTAATTAAGTAACTAATCAGTGTTTAAAAAGATGTACTGTGTCGTGTATATAAATGGTTTTAGTAAAAAAGAATATGTAAATCCATATTACTACTCGATGTAAACCGCGAGAAGGTGATGGTTTCTTCCATCAGGAGGAAATAATAAACAAATGTCGAATAAGTCACTTATGAAGTGGAATTATTTGACATTAGTTTATATTTCCTAAGGAATGATACGATGTAAGGAAAGGAAGAAGCAAACATAAAGGGAATAGTAATGTCATGCAAGCATCATGCAGACAAAACATACAAACGAAGAAGAAAATGCGATATTAAAACACACAAAAGATATTACAGCTACTGTATTTACAGTTGCAATAATGCATGCATTTGCAAAATTTATGAAAAGTCTTTTACACAGTGGAAAGCGAGATTTAACGCGTAAATCTGCCTTTCTCTGCCAACACCAAATATCAGTGACATATTATCTATTTTAGAATGTCACATTCAATCATGTAAATACTACATAACACAAGGGCGAGAAAGAGGGAATGATATTCTCTCTCTCGCTCGGCATGCCGACGGTTGCCGAGAATGCCGAGCGCGTGGTCCACACAGATAGACCGAACCGGCTGTGCGTGGTGGGGGAAATTCGCTAGCAAGCCCATCACCGATTTCCCATCACTGAGGGAGAGGGCTTAATGGAGCTCATGGAGGTTAGAAGATACGGAAAGAGCATAATTACAAACCCTGCTTCTTAGGACCGATTGTTCCAACTTCTTGGTAAACTTTACCTGACAGGTATTTATGAGATAAACGTCAATGGTTGTTCCATTTTTTAGGTACGTTTACCTATAAGTTAAGTTGCTATTACCTAGAAGTTATTTTATTCGGTACTTTAACTACCGAATAAACGTCTGTATGGCCGGTAAAAGGACAATTTTAGGTTATGTTTCACGTATCGTTTGCTATTATGCTAATACATTTTTTTTACGAACATGGATATCGGACACGTATATCAAGAACTATTTGAAGATGATGAAGATTATGAAGATTTTGAAATATTAATTTTAAATCGTAAACCACATACACTGTTCGAGTACGACCTAATTTCTTAAATATATATGAAGAAGAATTTATTGCTCGATTTCGATTAAATAAAGAAACAGTTCTTACAATAGTTGATTTTATTCGTGAAAGGATACAAACAAAAATTGAGGTAATCATAATTAATAATATAAAATAATGGCATTTTTATCAATTGTGGAATAAAATAATTTTTCTTCTTTTTTAGAAATAATGCAATAACACCACTGCATCAGTTGTTATTAACGTTACGTTTTTATGCAATTGGAACTTTCCAAATTGCTATTGCCGATTTTGCAGGTATTCATTCATCGACAGCATGCAGCATTATAAAAAAAAGTAACGATGGCTTCTAAATGCCGTCAATACATATGTTTTCCAGAAAACATAATAGATACACGTCAAGGATTTTATAAAATTGCAAAGTATCCACGAATAATTAGTGCAATAAATTGTACTCACGTAAAAATTCAATCACCAGGTATATTAAATAAACTATAAATTTCAGATACCCAGATAGCACAAACTCTCTAAAGAGCGTCCTTAAAACGTTCTTCGAACATACGTTCTAAAGATGTCTTTAGAATTTCTTTGAAGGTTTATACTATCTGGGATATGTCTTGCTATTACAAAAATTATACGTGTTTTTATATTTTTTTTAGGTGGAGATGAGGCTGAAGTTTTCCGAAACAGAAAAGGTTTCTTCAGTGTCAGATCAATGTGCAAGCAGTATGTAATAGTAATATGGAATTTCAAGATATAGTAGCACGATGGCCAGGTTCGATTCATGATGCTACAATTTTTGATGTAAGTTATTTGTACGCTAAACTTATCCAAGGTGAAATGCAAGATGGAATTTTATTAGGAGATAAATATTAGGAAATAATCATGTGCTAAATTTTTAATGACTCCTTTGCTGCAAACGTATAATCGTGCTGCAGAATTGTATAACGAGTCGCAAATACGTTCTAGAAAAATAAAATATACGTAAACAAATGTTTTTATTATGTGGCGAAAGAAAGATGAATGTTGGTCTCGTATACGTCTTAGTCTTTAAAGTATATATATAACTTACTTACATAGCAATATACTTTTCATAAAATTGCTTATAACAGTTTTGTAAGTTGTAGCCTTTTAATTTCAACTCTATTTCAACTCTAATTCTTTAAGTTGTATATCTAATTTTATGAGTTTTAATTTTTCTTTCGTTATTTCTAATTCTGTTTGTAAGATTACTTTCTGTATATTTTTAAGTTCTTCTTTCATATGTATATCTTGTTCTAATTATTATATCTACATACTATATGTGGAAATTTCCTTCACTTAATAAAATAAACAGTCACGAATTATATAATCTAGGATAATGGAAAAACTTATTCATTGCCAAATCCAGTATTTAAAAGAGAATATTGATTTGATATTTGAAACTTGGAACATTAACTTGATATAACGCAACAGTGATATAGTAGCCTTACAAGAATTGAGGTGGATAGGTAAATACAACACAAAAATATTTACAAATTATTTCTCTCTTTTGCTTTATTTTTTTCTTAATCAACTTTTTGATTACTTTTATAATTCTATTACGTTTATTGTTTAGCAAAATGCCAGCATTTATCTTTGAGTTTACTAATGCCTATTCCTTTTACAGACGTATAAGTGTAATACCCTTGCTATTCAGCAATTTTATGCCATTTCGATGCAAAATTTCATCAGTTAGAATATGTCAGATATGATGATTTATACATAACAGTATTCCGCTATATTTTAGATTACTATGTGTGGATATTTGGAAATGAAGGACACGTTATGTGCAAGATAAAGCATCAGCAAGTCAAATATTAAACTCTTCTGCTAATAATGATTTCTGCGATAGCAAACAAGGATATGACATTCTAATGCCTAGAAGAATAGCTGGGCCACTCTGACCATGGAGGTTTAACTTAATTAACTTAAGAAAAAAGAAAGAAGTAAAGAAAGACTTCCTTTTATAAAAATTTTCTTTTTCCTGTTTTCCTTCTTTCTTTTTCTTTTGCTATTGTTTTTATTATTGTTTTTATTTCTTAATTATATTTTGCTTTAAAGAATTTTTTTATAGTATTCAATAGTTTTGATCTGCTGTATTATTTAAAATCGTCTTCATCCATATTGCTAATTAATGTATAAATAGCTCTAGTATGTACTGCCAGTGACATTTCTCCTAAGTGAACACATAAAAGATTTCTTCAATGCAATTAAAGATTAATTGATATAATGCTAAAGCAATGAATATATTTATTTCCATAATTACATACCATAGGTGTAGATCTCGTTTTTAGGATCGTTCGATGCAGATAATATAGGGGAAATATAGGAGGGCTGCAATCAGCTGTCTGCTACACATGATAAATGTGTGAAACGTAATATCTTCATACTGTTACACGACCACAGTCAATTACTATCGATTACTTATTAAAATCACATGAAGAAAGAAACGCGTGAATAATCCGTACAATCGATGTATAAACTGCATTCGATGTATAAACTGCGCGCCAATAACAAGCAGATCATAGGCCCGTTCGTTTTGTCTGCACTGCTGAACTGGTGCATTAAGTTAAAGTGAGACAAACGTAGGTTTTCTCACTCTAACTTGTTGCATCAGTTCAGCAGTGCAGACAAAACGAACAGGCCTTATGTTATAACGAATTCGGCCGCTTAGGGCACACTGAGGTTGCGTTCCGATATTTGTAACGATACAAACTTCTTGATCGTTACGCTGGCTGCCGCTGAAAATCACGCGGCAGTCAGCTGAGCGCACGCTCTCCGACCCGCGCTACCATCACGCCACAACAAGCGCTCACGCGATCATAGCCGAATACCACTCTTTTGGCCGTCTTAGCGTCAAATTCTTCTTCTTAATAACAGTGTGTTTCTATTGTGTTGTGTACTCTTATGCTCCACTTTCTGTACTTTGCATAACGTATCACATACGTTTCGAGAGAAACGGGTGGTATTACCCATTCGTTGCATTGCGAATGATAATTTGCCTATATGTTTCACTCGCGACTGTCAATAATACGGTTCTAGGGATTTTCCATTGCGATTAGTCGAAACTTGCCACTTACGTATACGCAAGTAGTTCAAGAATAGGGCCCCTGAGCTCTCGTTCTAAGCGTCCGCAGGACATTGGCTATATTGGCCCAGGAACGACTCAGTCGCCTCCAGCGTGACAGAGCTCAGCACTTTTGTGTGCCATCGACCGGAACAAGTGATAATCGGAAGGGGCAATTTCTGGTGAATACGGCGGGTAGGGTAGGACTTCCCAATTAAGTGTTTCCAAATAGGTTTTGACCGATTTTGCAACATGTGGCCGAGCGTTGTCATGTAGGAGAATAATTTTGTCGTGTCTGGAATTATGTGATTATATACCCGTGATTTCCCCTCGCCTTCGGATATGCCTCCGATTATATATGCGTCGATTATTCCGATTACGGTCGGAGTTAATCGTGATTATGTAGCGGTTGCCGATCATCTTTGTTTGCGGCGCTGCTAGTTCGGCTCTATGGCCGATCGTTCCCGAGCGTGTCTGCCGGGTGTTCGGCTAGGCTCGTGAGCGCTTGTTGAGGCGCGATGGTAGCGTAGGTCGGGGGGCGTGCGCCCAGCTGACTGCCGCGTGGTGTTTAGTGGCAGTCAGCGTAGTAACAAGCAAAATTTTGTTCGTTACAAAAGGTGCCTTTTCACGCGTCGCTCGTCGCTGGATTTCTCGGTACGTGATTGGCCGTAATTACTTTTGTCGCTGATAACTCTGTTGATCCATGAAAAGAATTCAAGCGATATTTTGTAACCTGAACATAGTGAAATTGTATAAACAGTACATACTTGTCTTGAAAGGTGTTTAGTGAGAGATGAATTTCAAAATTTAGTTTAATCTGTTATTGATAATTAATATATTCGATTTTCGGAAAATTTTAAATTTTGTGAAAGTACTTAGTTTTTGAGAAGTAAAAATTAAGAAGTTATTAATTTCCTTTTCTTTAAAGTTATACAGGTGTGTGCAAGAAAAGCAATCTGTAATGCTAGCTTACAAATATCAAACTTGGGTTCATCAACACAATCAATACATCAATACAAAACAGCCTTGATAATTAATAAAAAGAAAAGTGAAAAACGCAAGAAAGTGCATGCTGCTGTTGCAGTACACGAAATATTGAGAAAAGAAACAAGAACGTATCAGCCTAAACATTTTTGGATTGACCCATTATTTCATGAACGTCATACTTATGGATTTTATCATGCCTTATATCCTGTCATTTTATTAAACGTGGCTTGATTCAGAAATTATTTTAGGATGACTGCAACACAATTTGAGCAACTACTAGAAATGGTTGGTCCTATTATTATAAAACAAACAGTTATTCGTGAACCGATTTCAGCGGAAGAACGTTTGTCATTAACTCTCAGATATGTAAAAATGTACAACAAATCTTATAACAAAATTAGTGTTCTGCACTCAAGTTTTATAACAAAATTAGTATTCTGCATAATTATATGCATGTTTATATAAATATAAAGAAGCATACTATAAAAATTCTTTCAGATTCTTGGCATCAGGGGATTCAATGACTTCAATGTCGTATCAATATTTGATTGGTTTGACAACTGTCACTAACATAATCGATGAATCGTGTGAAGTAATTTCGAATTGCCTGCGAGAAGTTATGCTCAAAGAGTCCATAGAAACTGATGAATGGCGTAGAATCGCTAAAAATTTTGAAAATACTTGGAACTTTGTACAGTGTATTGGAGCAATCGATGGAAAACATGTTATGATACAGGTTGCAAATTCTTTTATCCGAATGTATTGGAAAACAAACTGTTTTCTAACACTGAGTTCGTAAAGTTAGTTATTTTACTAAACCCTTTGATGTTTTTTAGTGCCCTAATAATGCCGTTTCGCTGTATTTTAATTACAAACACTGGAACAGCATAGTATTGCTTGGAATCTGTAACGCTGAATACATTTTTACGTTTGTTAATATTGGAGCTTACGGCCGACGTAGTGATGGAGGAATTTTCAGGGATTTTATGATAGGAAATTTGTTTGAAAAGAAAAAAGTGAATTTACCCGAGTCAGAGTCAATTTCAAAATTAGATGTAGTGCATGTTGGAGAAACTGATGGTTTAACTGAAGTTGCAGGTAATTCACAGTAATACAAGATATTATTCTGTTGTATTTTCACACGTGCATATTGTGTTATCTATATATATAAAACGTTATCTATATAAAAGCAGAATTAGATTATTATATATTATATTTTGCATGTTATAAAAAAATATCTTAAAAAAAACTAATATTATTGAATTAATATTATTGAAGAATTCTCGGAAAATACAACTATTTACCCTGTTGATCAATTACTAAAATAATGTTACTTTATCTATTGTTTTATTATTATCTATTTATTCTCTATTATTGTTTTATTATTATCTATTTATTATCTATTATTATTTTACTATTATTTATATATTATCTATTATTGTTATTATTGTTTTATCTATGTTATTTATATTATTGTGTTATTGTTATTGTTATATATATTGTCAACGAGGCAATATATCTGTTGTAAGATTGTATTCCGCCTGACTCGCTGCGATATATGGTATATGGTATAAAGCTGACGCTTTATTTGTGACTGAGAGGTCTCGGGAATAGTTGTGGGAAGATGTTAACAAGTTCCTGGTCATATATTACGTCACCAAGACAAAATATTGCTTGTAAAATGGAATTCCACCTGACTCGCAGCAACTGCTGGTACGGTTGATGCTTTATTTATATATTATAAATTTTTGACGGCCGTATTGCAAAATCTGACTATGTAAGTCCTCAGGTATAGTTCAAGGAAGATGCTGTAACAGTTTAATAATAATACGTTTCGTCAACGAGGCGATATTTTGCATCTCGTAAATAATTTTTCGAATGATTCGCTGCGAAGCTTGGTACGGCGGACGCTTCATTTATTTTTCATAAATTGTGGACGGCTGAATTGTAAAACTGGTTCTGTAGGGACCTCGATAATAGTTCAAGGAATATTTCATATCAATTTGGTGGTTACATATCGTCAACGTGTACAACAACAAAATATCTTACGTTTTAAAGTGGAAGCTGGAAGGTATTCGTACACATACGCACGGCAATACTTATGCACTGCTCATATATACTAACGCATTACTCACGCAAGGCAGGAAGGTTAGGTCATATAGGCTGCAGTATAGTGCAGCTGGGCTACACTTTCCGTGTTATGTACACCTACATATTTTGCCATGTATACATCATATTCGCTTATCAGACTTACATAGGCGTCTTCCTTATATTAGTATCTAGGGTCCTACAAAGTCCGATTTCGCATTTAAGTTCTTGAAAATTTGTAATAATTGAAAATATGGGCTCGTGTTGTACCGCGGGATGAATGTCCATTCAAATTATTGAATCGATCTTTATTTCGATTTTTTTTCCAAGAAAGCGCTCTGTACAACCCTGCGGACGTTTCTCCTGATTGCAAATATCATACATATAAGGTGATTCTCTCCGTATTTTGTTCATAATTTGTAGTATAATTTTGCCTAATTCGCGGATCTCCGCGAGAGATCTCTAGTGTGGCTCCTGCAGACCCTTAAAGGTGCCTTTTCACGCGTCGCTCGTCGCTGGATTTCTCGGTACGTGATTGGCCGTAATTACTTTTGTCGCTGATAACTCTGTTGATCCATTAAAAGAATTCAAGCGATATTTTGTAACCTGAACATAGTGAAATTGTATAAACAGTACATACTTGTCTTGAAAGGTGTTTAGTGAGAGATGAATTTCAAAATTTAGTTTAATCTGTTATTGATAATTATTATATTCGATTTTCGGAAAATTTTAAATATTGTGAAAGTACTTAGTTTTTGAGAAGTAAAAATTAAGAAGTTATTAATTTCCTTTTCTTTAAAGTTATACAGGTGTGTGCAAGAAAAGCAATCTGTAATGCTAGCTTACAAATATCAAACTTGGGTTCATCAACACAATCAATACATCAATACAAAACAGCCTTGATAATTAATAAAAAGAAAAGTGAAAAACGCAAGAAAGTGCATGCTGCTGTTGCAGTACACGAAATATTGAGAAAAGAAACAAGAACGTATCAGCCTAAACATTTTTGGATTGACCCATTATTTCATGAACGTCATACTTATGGATTTTATCATGCCTTATATCCTGTCATTTTATTAAACGTGGCTTGATTCAGAAATTATTTTAGGATGACTGCAACACAATTTGAGCAACTACTAGAAATGGTTGGTCCTATTATTATAAAACAAACAGTTATTCGTGAACCGATTTCAGCGGAAGAACGTTTGTCATTAACTCTCAGATATGTAAAAATGTACAACAAATCTTATAACAAAATTAGTGTTCTGCACTCAAGTTTTATAACAAAATTAGTATTCTGCATAATTATATGCATGTTTATATAAATATAAAGAAGCATACTATAAAAATTCTTTCAGATTCTTGGCATCAGGGGATTCAATGACTTCAATGTCGTATCAATATTTGATTGGTTTGACAACTGTCACTAACATAATCGATGAAACGTGTGAAGTAATTTCGAATTGCCTGCGAGAGGTTATGCTCAAAGAGTCCATAGAAACTGATGAATGGTGTAGAATCGCTAAAAATTTTGAAAATACTTGGAACTTTGTACATTGTATTGGAGCAATCGATGGAAAACATGTTATGATACAGGTTGCGAATTCTTTTATCCGAATGTATTGGAAAACTAACTGTTTTCTAACACTGAGTTCGTAAAGTTGGTTATTTTACTAAACCCTTTGATGTTTTTTAGTGCCCTAATAATGCCGTTTCGCTGTATTTTAATTACAAACACTGGAACAGCATAGTATTGCTTGGAATCTGTAACGCTGAATACATTTTTACGTTTGTTAATATTGGAGCTTACGGCCGACGTAGTGATGGAGGAATTTTCAGGGATTCTATGATAGGAAATTTGTTTGAAAAGAAAAAAGTGAATTTACCCGAGTCAGAGTCAATTTCAAAATTAGATGTAGTGCATGTTGGAGAAACTGATGGTTTAACTGAAGTTGCAAGTAATTCACAGTAATACAAGATATTCTGTTGTATTTTCACACGTGCATATTGTGTTATCTATATATATAAAACGTTATCTATATAAAAGCAGAATTAGATTATTATATATTATATTTTGCATGTTATAAAAAATATCTTAAAAAAAATTAATATTATTGAATTAATATTATTGAAGAATTCTCGGAAAATACAACTATTTACCCTGTTGATCAATTACTAAAATAATGTTATTTTATCTATTGTTTTATTATTATCTATTTATTCTCTATTATTGTTTTATTATTATCTATTTATTATCTATTATTGTTTTACTATTATTTATATATTATCTATTATTGTTATTATTATTTTATCTATATGTTATTTATATTATTGTGTTATTGTTATTGTTATATATATTGTCAACGAGGCAATATATATCTGTTCTTGTAAGATTGTATTCCGCCTGACTCGCTGCGATATATGGTACAGCTGACGCTTTATTTGTGATTGAGAGATCTCGGGAATAGTTGTGGGAAGATGCTATAACAAGTTGATGGTCATATATTACGTCACCAAGACAAAATATTGCTTCTTGTAAAATGGAATTCTACCTGACTCGCTGCAACTGCTGGTACGGCTGGTGCTTTATTTATATATTATAAATTTTTGACGGCCGTATTGCAAAATCTGGCTATGTAAGATTCTCAGGGATAGTTCATGTTGAAGGATGATGATGTTAGTCGTATAGACTGGTATTGATTATACCGTTATTTAATTTAATGTTACATTCTGTTTTTTATATTTATTATATTAACATACTTGTATTTAGTTATTTTAAGGATCATTGTCAGTTAGTTATTTCTTTGTATGTTCAAGAAACCACATTGTTATTGTACATTTTGTGAGTGGTCCTTGTCTGGTGCTTCCTGTCGTATGAGACATAAATCGTGTAAACAAGACAGAAGACGATTATTTAAAAAAGGAAAAGAGAGACAAGCCCATATTGTAAAGAGCAAAGCGGAGCAACACTGTGCGTAGAGACAGCGAAAAGGACGAAACGGCGAATAAAGAGGATCATCCTGAACATATTAATTGTATTGTATCGTATTGTTTAATTAAGTGCCGACTGCCAGATCAGAATTTCCGATCCCTTCTCTACTGAATCGTCACCATGCTCGACCGATACTAAAAATTATTCCCACACTACAGTGGCAAATAAAGAAAAAAAAATTCTTTTAATTTCTTTTCTATAAGAATTAACGATTTTTACAGGAGAAAGATGAGCACGAGGCTCCAAAGCAGGCGGCCGAAGCCGCTCCTGCGGTCGTCAAGATCCCCTGCGGACACTTGAAAAAAAGGTGAGATCGAAGCTCTAAGGAAGCTGTGCTCCTAAAGCACGGTAAAGCCGCAAACAATCTCATTAATTGTGTTCGATAGAGAGCTCCAGTAATGGTTTCGCTCGGTTTGAGCAACTCATAATACACGACACCAAGCTGATCCCACCAAATACACAGCATGAGTTTTTTTCCATGAATATTCGGTTTGGCTGTCGATGTTGAAGCATGGCCAGGTGGTCTCCATGATTTTCTCTTCTTTGGGTTCGTAGTGGATCCATTTTTCATCACCAGTGACTACACGATGCAAAAAACCCTTTCTTTTATGCCTGGCAAGCAGCATTTCACACGTGCAAAATCAACGTTCAACGTCTCTCGGCTTCAGTTCATATGGAACCCAATTTTCTTGTTTTTAAATCATTCCCAATGATTTTAAACGATATGAAATTGCTTGTTAAGTCACTTGTAATGTAAGTGCAAGTTCTTCTTGCGTTTGGCACGAATCTTCCTCCAATAATGCTTCCGTGTCTTCGTACACTTTCGGCCTTCCACAACGTTCTTTGTCTTCCACGTCAAACTCACCGTTTTTAAACTTTTGAAACACTCACGACAACTTCTCTCACTTAAAGCAGTCTCACCATATGCTTCTACAAGCAATCGATACGCCTCCAGCGAAGGCTCTGGCAAGGCGCATAACGGCTCGTTGACCAAGAAATGGACGGGATTGAATGCAGCGAGGTCGTCCAGATCGTCCATCAGCGCTTGCAGCGATCATGAATTTAAGTACGTCTCGATTTGTGCCAAGAGCGTAATTATCTCTTCTAGCGAGTTCTCCACATTGTTCTCCACTGTCATCCTCAGATAGAACACCGCGGCGTATGTGAGCTCTGAAGCGTCAGGGAAGTCATAGAGTTCCGCTATGCAAGTCGACAGCTCGGCACCGATCCATCGTGGGATGTGAAGTTCGCGCAGGAGAGGAAGCTCTGTGCAAAACGCCTCCCAAGCGGCAGCGTCCCCAGGGGCAGTGGCTCATTCCAGCCGATCCGCTTCAGCCATGTCGTCTGGATGAAGCACTTAGCCCTCACAATGACGGAATATCCATCCGAGCGGATCGAAGAGTCGAGAAGTCTGCGACAAGATGATGTGCTTCGTGGTACGCCCTCCTTAAATGGTCGAATCACGAAGGAAAAGGTGTCGTCGTTCGGCCTCCACTCCAAGCCCAAAGTGGAGTGTCTCTTTGCAACTCGTCAGGCCCGAATACTGTATATTGCCCATCGTCCGCCGATAAGTCCGCAATCAACTGTTCGTGGTTAGTTGCCCATTTTCGTAGCGGTAACCCGCTTGCCGTGCATTCCAGCTGACGGTGCATCTTCAAGGCTTTGCGCATCGTAGAAGCCCCCGTGAGAATGTCATCGACCTCGTCCCGCAATGTGGCAGCTCCTAAAGGGAACCTGGGTTTTTCGTCCTTGGCCAGTCTCCACAGCGTCTGGATGGCCAAGAACGGCATGCAAGCTAAGCCATAGGTGACAGTGTTCAGGCGGTATGCCTGAATTCTTCCTTCTTTACGTTACAAGATCCTCTGAAGATCACAGTCTTCCTCGTGTACCAAGATCTGCCAGTACATTTTCTTCATGTCGGCCACGAAGACGTAGCGATAACGTCGCATTAAGTGCATTAAGAGACCCGTCAGGCTTAGTCCCATCAAGAAGCAATCGTTGAACGAATGTTCCTCACATATTCTCTGAGAGCCATTGAAAAGGACTCGCAACTTGGTGGACGTGCCGAACTGCTTGAACACGTCATAATGCAGCAGGAAGCAGTTCGAGTGCACCCCCGACTCCGACTGGGAAGCATCAGCTGACGTGTGACCGAGATCCTCATATTCTGACAAGAAATCGTCGTATAGTTGGCGGAATGTCGGATTCTTCTGGAAATCTTCCTCCATTGTCTGGAGCATCTGCATTACTGACCAACGTGTGGATAATAAGTCTGGCAAAGCGGACTTGACCGGAAGGCGCACTGTGCATCTTCCATCCTCTCGCCAAGAATGTGTGGCAGCGAAGTACTCCTAGTATCGCTGCTCCTCAGGTGATACTGGCAGTGAGCCGCGGGAAGCCTTCTCCTGCTCCCAGAACCGGCAGACGGCCACCGACAAATCCTCGTCAATCGAGCAGTGAAGCAAGTTCGTTACTTGTCCCGACCTTGACGCTTCGATGCTCCCGGATAGGATCCATTCCAGCGATATCCTCTGTGCGATGAGTTTGCCCAAATCACTCCTCCTCAGGCCGTCCTCGATGATGCGCACATAGATTTCGGCGCCGAGCAATAGCTACACCTGATCCCGGCCCGCGTATTCTGGGTCGACCTTGAGGCCACTGATATGCAGCCATAGAATGCCCGAGATTGCAAGGCCCACTCCGTAAGATGTGAGGCATGGCAATATGAAAGCCGACACCTCCAACGTCCCAGAAGAGAGCCGACCCACACGCGGACGCGACCGCCTGCACAGCCGCCGCCGACTCTTATCACGCAGACCGACGCTGCTGCGCGCGTCACATCAAGCTATTGCATGAGAAACTTCGTGATCAAAAAGTTTTCGAACCCGGATCCACCAGCGTTCACGCCTTGTGGACGTTGCCGAAGCGATCGGTCACCCTAATGCACGCTGTGGCGAGCAGAACCGCCCGAGATTCCCTATATAGTTTACGCACAAATTGTGCCTTTTCACTGCTGTCCTGCGTTTCTTAGCTGAGCGAAATTTACATTTGTCGCGGAAGAGCAGGTAGGTAGGTATAGGTAACCCAGGTAGTGTAGAAGCCTATAAGCATTATTTGGACGAGAGGGATGTAAACTCAGGCATGCGAATTGCTTTTTGCCGTATTAGTTTCTACCAGTTCATATCATAGACGTATAATAACTAGATCGCACATTCGACCAAAAAGTTGTCAAATATTAGAAAGAGAGAATACGCTTTAGAATACCATTCTGTCTTGATTTGACAATGTTTGGAGTAAGAATTTACGTATACCGCTTTGCTCCCCTCTACCTTCCTTTTTCGTCCCTCATCACAGGCTTCTTTACCCTACTACACATCTTTAGAAAAAGACAGAATGGTACCCGTACAACAACTATCTCTTTCTAATATTTGACGCGTTCTAACAAAGGGAGACGTTGAGACCGCGCAGTCTAGGTATTACACGTCTATGGTTCACATATAGACACAAGTCTGTGAAATACGTTATGATATTCAGAATATTAATTCTGCAGTTTATGGTAATATAAGGAGGCAAAAGGAAAAAACAAGAGAAGGGGAAAAAATAAGAGACGTTAGAAAACACGATGCAAGGAAAGACACTACAAGGGACGCTGCAGAGAAAGAATCAGAAAACGAAAGACGAAAGAGAGAAGACGCAGTGTGTTTTGTTCTATTCTTATTTAATGTACTGTTTTCTCACCTAATAAGGTGAACAATTTATATACACACAAGGGAGCTACAAAACTACTATCCCTACACTAGTAAAAGTATGTTTAGATGTTTATAATTTTTAATGAAAATATTTGAGTGAATATCTTATTTATTGCTCTAATTTATTGCTATGATATTCAGAATATTAATTTTATAGTATGTGATGATATGAGAGGGCAAGAGAAAAAACAAGAGAAGGGGGAAACAAGAGACGTTAGGACGACGTAAAGAAAGACGTTGCTGCAAAGGACGTTGCAGAGAAAGAATCGGAAGGCCAAAAACGAAAGAGAGAAAACGCGGTCTGTTTGTTCTATTTTTATTTAATGTTCTGTTTTCTCACGTAATAAGATGAACAATTTATGTATACACAACGGAGCTATAACAAACTATCATCCCTACATTAGCAAACTATGTTTAGACGATTATAATTCTTAATGAAATTATTTGAGTGAATATTTAATTTATTGCGCACTATGATATTCAGAATATTAATTTCACAGTTGTGAGGCATTTCATTTCATTTGCACCGTCGCGTGATGTTTATGTATTTGTGCTTTGGCGCCATTTTATTTATATTCTAGTATGGACATAGGCAGCACCGTATATATATATAACATAGTTATATACTTAATATAGTTCGTGCGCTTTCGTTGGTATTCGTAACTCTTCGTGCGCCTTCGTCTCTCTCGTAGCTCTTTCTAGCCTCCTTTGTCTCTTTCACTTCTCTACATCATTAATCAGAAGGTAGATGGGTTTTTCAGTTCTGGAAATTTAAGTATTCGCACAAGGAATAAGTGTGCTCATTTGGACCCCAAAACAAGCAGCGGAAATTAATTATTGGATAGTTTCCCAGTGTGGTAGATTGAGAAACTGCACAACAGAGTATGATAATATGAGGGGGCAAAAAGAAAAGACAAGAGACGTTAGAAATGACGACGTGAAAAAAGTCGCTGCAAGAGTCACTACAGACAGAATTGAAATATGTAAGAGAGAAGACGCGGTCTGTTTGTTTCTTTCTTATTTAATATTCTGTCTTCTCACTTAATAAAGTGAACAATTCATATATATACAAAGCAGCTACAAAATTACCATCCTAACACTAGTAAAGGTATGTTTAGTCGTTTATAATTCTTAATTAAATTATTTGAATAAATATCTAACTCATTACTTGCTATAATATTCAGAATATTAATTTCACAATTTGTGATATGATTGTGCAAGGAAAAAAATAAGAAAAGGGGAGAAAAACAAGAGACGTTAGAAATGACGATGGGAGAAAAAGACGCTGCAAGAGACGCTACAGAGAGAGAATCGAGAAACGAAAGATGAAACAGAGAAGACGCGGTCTGTTTTTGTCCTATTCTTATTTAATGTCCTGTTTTCTCACCTAATAAGGTGAACAATTTATATATACACAGGCAGCTACAAAACTACCATTTCTATACTAGTAAAGGTATGTTTAGTCGATTATAATTCTCAATGAAATTATTTGAGTGAATATCTAATTTATTCCTCGCTATGATATTCAGAATATTAATTTTACAGTTTGTGATGAGGGCGCAGGAGAAAAAAACAAGACAAGGGGGAGAAAACAAAAGACGTTGTAAAGGACAAGGCAAGGAAAGACTATAGGGGAAGCTGCTGCAAGGGAAGCTGCAGGAAAAAGAAACAGAAAACAAAAGAGAGAAGATGCGTTCTGTTTTGTTCTATTCTTATTTAATGTTCTGTTTTCTCATCTAATAAAGTGAACAATTTATATATACACTAGGGAGCTACAAAATTACCATCCCAACACTAATAAAGGTATATTTAGTCATTTATAATTCTTAATTAAATTATTTGGGTGAATATCTAATTTATAATATCTATTATAATTTATATAGAGAAAGAATCGAAGGATGAAAGAGAGAAGACGCAGTCTGTTTTGTTCTATTCTTATTTAATGTTTTGTTTTTTCACCTAATAAGGTGAACAATTTATATATACAGAAGAGAGGTATAAAACTACCATCCCTACATTAGTAAACGTATGTTAGATCATAATTCTTAATGAAATTATTTGAGTGAATATCTAATTTATTCCTTGCTATGATATTCAGAATATTAATTTTACAGTTTGTGATGAGGGCGCGGGAGAAAAAACAAGACAAGGGGGAGAAAACAAGAAACCGTTGTAAAGGACAACGCAAGGAAAGACTACAGGGGAAGCTGCTGCAAGGGAAGCTGCAGGAAAAAGAAACAGAAAACAAAAGAGAGAAGACGCGTTCTGTTTTGTTCTATTCCTATTTAATGTTCTGTTTTCTCACCTAATAAGGTGAACAATTTATATATACACAGGCAGCTACAAAACTACCATCTCTACACTGGTAAAGGTATGTTTAGTCAATTATAGTTCTTAATCAAATTATTTGAGTGAATATCTAATTTATTCCTTGCTATGATATTCAGAATATTAATTTTACAGTTTGTGATGAGGACGTGGAAGAAAAAACAAGACAAGGGAGAGAAACAAGAGACGTTAGAAAGGACAACGCAAGGAAAGACTACAGGGGAAGATGCTGCAAGGGAAGCTGCAGGAAAAAGAAACAGAAAACAAAAGAGAGAAGACGCGTTCTGTTTTGTTCTATTCCTATTTAATGTTCTGTTTTCTCACCTAATAAAGTGAACAATTTATATATACACTAGGGAGCTACAAAATTACCATCCCAATACTAATAAAGTACTAATAAAGGTATGTTTAGTCATTTATAATTCTTAATTAAATTATTTGGGTGAATATCTAATTTATAATATCTATTATAATTTATATAGAGAAAGAATCGAAGCACGAAGGACCAAAGAGAGAAGACGCAGTCTGTTTTGTTCTATTCTTATTTAATGTTTCGTTTTCTCACCTAATAAGGTGAACAATTTATATATACAGAAGAGAGGTATAAAACTACCATCCCTACATTAGTAAACGTATGTTAGATCATAATTCTTAATGAAATTATTTGAGTGAATATTTAATTTATTCCTCGCTATGATATTCAGAATATTAATTTTACAGTTTATGAAAATATGAGGGGGCAATAGAAAAAAAATGAAGAGGAAGAAGACAAGAAATGTGAGGAACAACGATGCGAAAAAAGACGCTATGAAAGACGCTATAGAGAAAGAATCGAAGGACAAAAGGCGAAAGACAGAAAGCATAGTCTCTTTGTTTCTTCCTTATTTAATGTTCTGTTTTCTCATCTAATAAGGTGAATATTTTATATATACACAAGGGAGCTACAAAGCTACCTTACACTAATAAATCTAATCCCTACATCTAGTAAAAGTATGTTTAGTCGTTTATAATTCTTAATGAAATTATTTGAGTGATTATCTAATTTATTCCTCGCTATGATTTCAGAATATTAATTTTAAAGTTGTGATGATATGAAGGCGCGGGAGAAAAAACAAGAGAAGAGGAGGAAACAAGAAACGTCAGAAAAGACGACGTGAGAAAAGCCGCTGCAAGGGACGCTGCAGAGAAAGGATCGGAAGACGAAAGAGAGAAGACGCAGTCTGTTTTGTTCTATTTTTATTTAATGTTCTGTTTTCTTACTTAATAAAGTGAACAATTTATATATACACAAGGAAGCTACAAAACTACCATCCCAACATTAGTAAAGGTGTATTTAGTCGTTTATAATTCTTAGTGAAATTATTTGAGTGAATATCTAATTTATTCCTCGCTATAATATTCAGAATATTAATTCTAGTTTCATTCTAGTTTATGGTAATATGAGGGGGCAAGAGTAAAAAAGAAAAAGGAGGTGGAACAAAACAAGAAACGTTAGAAAGGACGACGCGAAAAAAAACGCTGCGAAAGACGCTATAGAGGAAGAATCGAAGGACGAAAGACAAAAGAGAGAAGACGCTGTCTGTTTTGTTCTATTCTTATTTAATGTTCTGTTTTCTCGCTTAATAAGGGTACAATTTATATGTACACAAGGGAGCTACAAAATTACCATCCCTCCACCAGTAAAAGTATGTTTAGACGATTATAATTCTTAATGAAATTATTTAAGAGAATATCTAATTTATTCCTATGATATTCAGAATATTAATTTTACAGTTTGTGATGATATGAGTGCGTGGGAAACAAAAACAAAAGAATATGGAAAAAAACATGAGACGTTAGAAAGGACGACGCGAGGAAAGACGCTGCAGGGGACGCTGCAGAGAAAGAATCAGAAGACGAAAGAGAGAAGACGGGGCCTGTTTTGTTCTATTTTTATTTAATATTCTGTTTTCTCACTTAATAAAGTGAACAATTTATATATACATAAGGGAGCTACAAACCTACCATCCCTACACTAATAAAGGTATGTTTAGTCATTTGTAATTCTTAATGAAATTGAGTGAATATCTAATTTATTCCTCGCTATGATATTCAGAATATTAATTCTACAGTTTATAGTAATATGAAGGGGCAAGAGGAAAAACAAGACAAGGATGAAGAGAATAAGAGAAGTTAGAAAGGACGACGCGAAAAAAGACGCAAAGTGAACAATTTATATGTATATGTAAGGGAGCAACAGAATTATCATCCGTACACTTTAGTAAAGGTATGTTTAGTCGTTTATAATTCTTAATTAAATTATTTGAATGGGTATCTAATTTATTGCTCGTTATGATATTCAGAATATTAGTTCTACAGTTTATGGTAATATGAGGGGGCAAAAGGAGAAAACAGGACAAGGAGGAAGTAAACGTTACCCAGGAGGTGTTGGAAAGGACGAGACGAAGAAAACGCTGCAAGGGACGCTACAGAGAGAGAATCGAAAGAACTAAATTATTTGAAATTTTGTTACATTATCCCCCTTACGTTCTTTTCCTTGCTGTGTCCACGAGTATGGTAGGTTAGACAAAGGCACACAGCAAATCTGTATATGTCCTTATCTCACCACTGAATAGCTGACAATCACGGCGGTTGGCATAAGTTAGCGGCGATCTGACCTCTCATGATCCATTTCTCATATGCCTCTCCTTTCACGCGATATATTAGAGTCCGCGTATATGTGTATTATTATAGCCCCTTATACTATTTTGTGTTATGCGATAAGTCAATTGTACAGAAATATAACGTAATGTAATATAATGTAAAATATTACATTATGTTTTTGTTGTACGTTGCCATAGGATCAGCTTACGTGTCGCGTAATGCAAAATTTTTATGTAAATAGTATAAGGTGTTACAATAGATATGTTGTGGTTCTTAGCCAGATAAAAAAGCTTTTGGTGGCTTAAAACGACTTGTAGCAATGACGTATCGAAACTAGTGGTTCACTCTTTAAAAATTTAAGTATGCTTATATACGTATATGTATGCGTACAATTTATACATAATAATAGTACGCGTCTACTCTTACACCATGCATGCTAATAAATAATAACAGACTAGCGAGCAAGAAGTGCAATGACGAATAATCTAATCGTCTGATTAGTAAGCTAATGATCCTAGTCCGATTCTAGCTAGTGTGGGGTTTAGTTTTTTCCTCTTTTTTCTTCTTTATATTTTTTAAACTTAATATTAATGTTAATATATATCGACAAAGCATAAAGAAAATCGTATTTCAATTTAAAATATGTTATACATGTACATATCGAATCATACAAGTATATACAAGTTTCTTTTTATATATTTTTATTTGTTTTTGATATCCTAAATTTAATATTAATGTTAAAGTAAAAGAAGGCGTAAAAAATGTATTGAAAACCAAATTTAAACTAGAATTTATTTATTAACGATTCGATATGTATATATATAATATATTTTAAATTAAAAAATAATTTTCTATATGCTTTGTCGATATATATTAACGTTAACATTAAATTTAAAGAAATATAAAGAAAAGAAAGAGGACAATACTAAATCCCACAGTAGCTAGAATCGAATCAGGATCGTTAGTTTACTAGTCAGGTGACTAGGCTACTTCGCCATCGCACTTCTTGCGAATTAGTATAAGAGACTTTTAATTTGTATAAGTAGAATCAGAGAGATGTATCACAGTTACAAAGAGAGAAGTATACGCAAAAGCTAACGCAAACGATAAAATAAAAAAAAAGATAAAACCGCAAAGAAAAGTAAAAGAAAGAAAAGTGATACACAAAAGAGAAAGTGCAACGAATAAAGCCCGACTGCACAATATCTCGCCAATTATTCCGATCGTTCGCAAATGAATGAGAAGAACCGAATTTTTTCATTCCGATACTGAACAGGTCGCGGGAAGCGGCACAATTTTCACAACCGATTTCGTGAAATGGCATGCCGCCGTGCGTACCATTATCACACGAGGTTATTCGACGATTCGAGCTAGCGGCCGCTTGTATGAAGGAGTTAGTTCCAAGCGCACCAGACACAATTGGCCGACCTTAAGCTTCTGCGCTTCGGTGTGCCACTTGCTGCTAGGGATCAAGCTGGTGACACATTTCTGCGACCAACGTCGCCAAAGGTGACCTCGCGTCTGCTGTACCAATTGTCACTGGTTTAGTCTTCCCGTCAGTACCTGTTCCAGCGAAGGCTCTGGCAAGGCGCATAACGGCTCGTTGACCAAGAAATGGACGGGATTGAATGCAGCGAGGTCGTCCAGATCGTCCATCAGCGCTTGCAGCGATCATGAATTTAAGTACGTCTCGATTTGTGCCAAGAGCGTAATTATCTCTTCTAGCGAGTTCTCCACATTGTTCTCCACTGTCATCCTCAGATAGAACACCGCGGCGTATGTGAGCTCTGAAGCGTCAGGGAAGTCATAGAGTTCCGCTATGCAAGTCGACAGCTCGGCACCGATCCATCGTGGGATGTGAAGTTCGCGCAGGAGAGGAAGCTCTGTGCAAAACGCCTCCCAAGCGGCAGCGTCCCCAGGGCAGGGGCAGTGGCTCATTCCAGCCGATCCGCTTCAGCCATGTCGTCTGGATGAAGCACTTAGCCCTCACAATGACGGAATATCCATCCGAGCGGATCGAAGAGTCGAGAAGTCTGCGACAAGATGATGTGCTTCGTGGTACGCCCTCCTTAAATGGTCGAATCACGAAGGAAAAGGTGTCGTCGTTCGGCCTCCACTCCAAGCCCAAAGTGGAGTGTCTCTTTGCAACTCGCCAGGCCCGAACACTGTATATCGCCCATCGTCCGCCGGAAAGTCCGCAATCAGCTGTTCGTGGTTAGTTGTCCATTTTCATAGCGATAACTAGCTTGCCGTGCATGCCGCTTCCAGTTAATGGCGCATTTTCAAGGCTTCGCGCATCGTAGCAGCCCCGGTGAGAATGTCATCGACCTCGTCCCGTAAAGTGGCCGCTCCCAGAGGGAACCTGGGTTTTTCGTCATCGGCCAGTCTGGATGGCCAAGAATATGCCTGAATTTTACGCTACAGGATCCTCTGAAGATCGCAGTCCTCCTCGTGTACCAAGATCTGCCAGTACATTTTCTTCATGTCGGCCACGAAGACATAGCGATAACATCACATTAAGTGCATTAAAAGACCCGCCAGGCATAGTCCCACCAAGAAGCAATCGTTGAACGAATATTCCTCACATATTTTCTGAGATCCGTTGAAAACGACTCGTAACTTGGTGGATGTGCCGGACTGCTTGAGCACGCCATGATGCAGCAGGAAGCAGCTCGAGTGCACCGCCGACTCCGACCGGGAAGCGTCAGCCAACATGTGACCGAGAGCCTCATATTCTGACAAGAAATCGTCGTATAGTTGGCGGAATGTTGGATTCTTCCGGAAATCCCCCTGCATTGTCTGGAGCATCTGCATCGCTGACTACGTACTCGAAATGTCAAACCCATATTGTTGTTTGATAGTTGATATTTCAATTGGCATTTAGTACAAAAATTGTATCTATCGGATGTATAGTATTTGTTTGGCGTCGGTTGAAAAATGGAAAAGTAAAACGACCGTTTTCGTCATATTTTGCTTCTTTACTTCCGCAAAGGAAAAAACGCATCGCAAGCTCACAAAAAGTTATGTGCTATGTATGGTAACGAAGAACGGCAGTGTCAAAATTAGTTTGCTAAATTTCGTTTTGGTGATTTTTCACTCAAAGATGAACAACTGGTCGTCCAGGTGAAGTTGATGACGACTAAATCAAAACAATAATTGTCATAGCACAACATGTGAGATTGCAGAGAAGCTCGATGTATCACATATATGCATTGAAAAATATTTAAAACAACTTGGCTACGTAAAAAAATTCGATTTATGGGTCCTCATGAACTTAAAGAAATTCACTTAACATAATATATTGTCATCTGCAATTTGCTTATGAAACCTAACGAAAATGATCCATTTTTTAAACGATTGGCGATGAAAAATGGGTTATTTACAACAATGTCAATCGAAAACTGGTTTTTATTGGTAAAAACCAGAAGTTTGATGAACGTGGAATTATGATGCTGCCTGAAAGATAGCAAAAGGTCATTGATAAAAATGGATAAGACATTACTGCATAAAGTTATTTCGTTCCATGAAAAAATTGTCTTTTATTTTCTTAAAAAAGTCTATAATTACTTAGTTGCCAAACTAATATATATGTATACGTCTGTCGGTGTCGTATGTCGTACGTACCAATCATACTTCACAACTGATAAAATCAAGATTTTGCGCATGCGCACGATATATGACACTGACACCTGACGTATTGTAGAATAGGCTTAAGGACGTACAACGGTGCAGATGTCACTTCGAATTACAACCTTTTACTTTTGTGAAAATTTGCTTACGTTTATAAAAGATGAAAACACCTAAATATCCAAAAAGTATCGAATGAGACAAATTAGATGATGATAACAGTAAATTCGGGATTAAAAACATGATAGAAAATTACATGGAAGAAATTATCCGAAGTCAACAAACTTCTAAAAATGACACAGGCTGATCTATGATACCAGGAAAGAAGTAACTATTGTCAGATTAGTGGCTGTTGGCTACTCCAGATTCATAAAGGTAAGGAGAATATTGCATTATCAATTATTCATTTTTATAGTGTTCTAGAAATTCATATTGTAATTATCATTTATTTCTTTGTCTGTAGCTGACCGTTTCGATATGAGTAAGTCATTGTTGAATAAATATTTCATGCGTGTTATCGAAGTTCCTAAAAAATTGGTGATGTGATTGTTTGGCCAATAAGTGTCATGTTTCAAAGTGGAAAACTGGATAATTGGGAAACTGACCAATAAACGAGATAAAGAGGCTAAACATATCAGTTTTTGGCATCAATGAAATAAGATGACCGGGATCAGGACGAACAACATTAGATGAATATATGATCTATCTCGCCAGAGAAGATACAAAGATAACAATCATCGCAATGGTATTACGTTAACGTTAACTAATGCAATGAATAAGGCTGTGATAGATGTCGGCTCTTATTCGAACACTAATTATGGTATAAATTAAAGCAGAGCCAACGAATATAAAATTTATTCAAGTATATGTATCTTATTCAACTTTCTTCTTGCGAAAATTGTTTACGTTTACAAAAGATTAAAACACTTAAATATCAAAGAAGAATCGATTGGAACAAATTAGATGATAACATTAAATTCGGGGTTAAAAATATGATAGGAAATGACATGGAAGAAATTATCCGAAGTTAACAAATTTCTACAAATGACAGTGACCGACCTATAATACTAGTAAAGAAGTAACTATTGTCAGTTTTGTGGCTGTTGTCTACTTCAGATTCATACTGGTAAGGAAAATATTACATTATTATCAATTATTTATTTTTATAGTATTCGAGAAATTCATGATATAACTATCATTAATTTCTTTGTTTAGATCTGTGGCTGATCGTTTTGATAAATAAATCATCACTGAGTAAATGTTTTATGCGTGTTATCAAAGATCTTAACAAATTCCAAATGATATGATTGTTTGACCAACAGATGACATGTTTCAAAGTGGAAAACTGGATAATTCAGTAAATGGGATGAAAAGGCTAAACGTATCAGCTCTTGGCAGCAGTGACGTAAGATAACCGGGACCAAGACGGATAACATTAGGTGAATATATAGTTCATTTCGCTGAACAAGATAGTAGCAATCATGGCAATGGTATCGCGTTGACATTAGCTAATGCAATGAAAAATGCTGTGATAGATGTCTGCTCTTATTCCGATAGAATAATTATGGTAAAAATTACAGCAGGGTCGGTGGACATTAATGTTATTCTAGTATATTCAAGTACATAAGTATATTCAAATGTACCTTATTCAACCTCCTACTTGTGAAAATCTTTTTACATTTATAAAAGATTAAAACACTTAAATTTCGAAGAAGAATCTACTGGCACAAATTAGATGATGATAATATTAAATTGGGGGTTAAAAACATGATAGAAAATCACATGGAAGAAATTACCCGAAGTTAACAAATTTCTACAAATGACACAGGCCGACTTATGATACCAGGAAAGAAGCAATTATTGTCAGTGTTCGTGCGACTGATAAGTTGGTGACACACGACGATTGCTGGGACCGCTCAGCGTTGAGCGCAGAGGCGCGATGGTGAATTGTCGGCAGTGAAGGAGTGCGACGTACGGTTATCAAGAAAGCCTACGCATCAAGATTTGCGTACGCAGAGTTCTTTATTCGTCGTTGTAGAGAAATTAACAAAAGAAAAACACAAAAATAAATGTTTACGATGAAGAACGACAAGAAAGAGAGCGATAGTAGAACGGCGAAGATGCGGAATGATTTGTCGCGTTCTTCGAAATCCGTATCGCGGACTGAAAAAATCTTTACACTGCCGTCAGGTTTCACAATCGAAATCGCAATTTGAATCTGGCGGTTGATCCGCGAATTTTTGTCGACTCCATTTCGAATCTGGCGCACGTTGATTGGCCGCGAGTCCATCAGCTGATCGGCACGAAAGTCGCAATCCAACGGTCCCATTGCTTTTTCGTGTCCGCATCCGCCGCTATTGTACGCGCGACAACAAAGTTTTGATTATTGTTGTTTTCAACGATGAGCTCGAACGACATCAGATGCGGATCATAAACATATCACGTCCAACGCGTGTGGTGTTTACATGCGAGAATATTCGCGAAGATTACTCGCTCGGAATCCGAGATAACGCTCGTGCGCAACGCCTGCTGTCAACGGCGAATCTCGAATAGTCAGATTGGCGGCTGGCTATTGGCACCTCCAGATTCATAAAAGTAACGAAAATATTGTATTATCAATTATTCATTTTTATAGTGTTCTAGAAATTCATGTTGTAACTATCATTTATTTCTTTCTAGATCTGTAGCTGACCGTTTCGATATGGGTAAGTCATCGTTGATTAAATGTTTCATGCGTGTCTTTACCAGAAAAACACTCAAATGTTGAGCATTTACACTCGATTATTTGAATTTGCTTTTAAATGTCAGTTATATACTCAAATTTGAGTGTATATATTCATATTTGAGAGTAAATTCGAATAATCGAGCGTAAACGCTCAATATTTGAGTGTTTTGTTTTTGTAAGGGTCTTACCAAATTTCTTAACAAATTGCTGATGATGTGAATATTTGGCCAACAAGTGGCATGTTTCAAAGTGGAAAACTGGATAATACAGTCGAATCGAATGAAAAGACTAAACGTATCAGCTCTTGCCAGCAGTGAATTAAGATGACCGGGATCAGGACGAGTAACATTGGGTGCATATATAGTTTATTTCGCTGAACAAGATAGTAGCAATCATCGCAATGGTTTCGCGTTGACATTAGCTAATGCAATGAAAAATGCTGTGATAGATGTCTGCTCTTATTCGGATAAAATAATTATGGTAAGAATCAAAGCAGTGCCAGCGAATATAAAATTTATTCAAGTGTATATCTTCAAGTATGTATATGTATCTTATTCAACCTCCTTTTTACGAAAATTTGTTTACATTTTAAAGGATTAAAACACCTAAATATCGAAGAAGAATCGATTGGGACAAATTAGACGATGATGAACATTGAATTGGCGGTTAAAAATATGATATAAAATGACATGGGAGAAACTATCCAAAGTCAACAAATTTCTACAAATAACACTGTCCGACCTATGATACCAGTAAAGAAGCAACTATTGTTAGATTGATGGCCGTGGGCTACTCCAGATACAGGTAAGGAAAATATTGCATTAGCAGTTATTCATATTTATAGTGTTCTAGAAATTCATGATGTAACTATCATTTATTTCTTTGTCTAGATCTGTAGCTGATTTTTTTTGTTTTGTTATGGGTAAGTCATCGTTGAGTAAATGTTTCATGCGTGTTATCAAAGTTCTTAACAAATTCCTGCTGAAGTGATTGTTTGACCAACAGATGTTTCCATGTTTCCATGTTTTCAAATGGGAAACTGAATAATACAATAAATGGGATGAAAAGGCTAAACGTATCAGCTCTAGACAGCAGTGGAATAAGATGACCGGGATCAGGATCGATAACATTGGGTGATAACATAGTTTATTTCACTGGGAAAGATAATAATAATCATCGCAGTGGTGTTGCGATGAAAAAGGCTGTGACAGATGCCTGTTCTTATTCAGATAGAATAATTATGGTAAAAATTAAAATAGTGCCAGCGAATATAAAATTTATAAAATGACATGGAAGAAATTATCTGAAGTCAGCAGATTTCTGTAAATGTCACAAGCCGACCTATGATACCAGGAAAGAAGCAACTATGATTAGATTGGTGACTGTTGATCACTCCAAATACATACAGGTAAGGAAAATATTGCATTAGAAATTATTCATTTTTATAGTGTTCTAGAAATTCATGATGTAACTATCATTTATTTCTTTGTCTAGATCTGTAGCTGATCATTTTGATATGGGTAAATCATCGTTGAGTAAAGGTTTCATACATATTATCAAAGTTCTTAATAACATTGCTGGTAATATAATTGTTTGGCTAATAGATGGTAAGCTTGTGAGTGTAAAGTAGAAATTTGAAAAAAATGGTGGTTTGCCTAATATGATTGGTGCAATTGATGGTATTGGTATTGAAGTAAAAGCTTTTGAAATAAATAGCATGATATAGTATATACTTTATTGTCAAGAATAGATCACTTTTATCATTTGAAAAAATATTTTGTGTACTTTGTGGGAAAGTTGTGAATTTTATATCAATAGAGAAAAGCAATTTAGCGTTACTCTCCAAGCTGTTTGTGATTCTCAACTGTGCTTCACAGACAATTTTGCTGGTTTTGCTTAGTTTATTCTTGTTTAATATTAAGTAATATTAAATTATATAGGAGATATTTAGTATTATTATTTGTATTATGTGAAAATGATTTTTACCTGTTTGTTAAATTTAGTTAAAGATTAGTATTACATTATTATTTTACTTTCGTAAATATATGACTTTTATTTTCATTAAAATTCACAATGAAACACTATAATGCTCCTTTTTAATTTTAGTTATCTTAGTTTCTAACTAATTCTTTTGTCAAAGTATGGGTCATGTTCTTTGTTAATATAATGCTGTGATTAATATATTTAAGCTATTACTTTTAAGTTGCTTTAAATTACTTTTAATTTTCTTATAAGTACGGAATTGGATAAAATGTACCGACTAAAGTTGCCTTTGTAATTATTACATATAGAAATACACTTGATACATTTCAATATAAATTTTATTTTGATATAAACAAACGTTGAAACATTATAGAGATGAAAAGAAATGAAATGATTACTTTTACCATAATATCATGTTGCGTGCTTGAAAATATATATCTGAATAATGTAGGTGCTATTGATGATTTTATTGATGAGAAGTATGATGATGCCTCTTATCATGACAATTTGGAGGAATTTCGATGCAAAATTTCATCAGTTAGAATGTCAGATAAGTTGGTTTATATATAATAGTGTCTTGATTCTAGAATTCTACATTCTAGAATTACTATGTGCGAATAATTGAGAATGAAGGACATGTTATGCGCAAAATAAACCATCTGCGAGTCAAACATTAAATTCTTCTACTAATAATGATTTCTGCAATAACAAACAAGGATATGATATTCTAATGCCTGGATGAATAGCTCAGCCACTCTGACCATGGAGGTTTAACTTAATTAACTTAAGAGAAAAGAAAGAAGTAAAGAAAAACTTCTTTTATGAAAAAAATTTCTTTTTTCTGTTTTTCTTTTTACTTTCTACTCTTTTTCTTTTGCTATTGTTTTTGTTTTTTAATTATATTTTGCTTTAAAGAATTTTTTTATAGTATTCGACACTTTTGATCTGCTGCATTGTTTAAAATCGTCATCCACTGCTAATTAATGTATAAATAGTTATAGTACATACTGTCAGTGACATTTCTCCTAAATGAACATATATAAAAGATTTTTCTACGCAATTGAAGATTAATTGAGATAATGCTAAAGCAATGAATATTTATTTCCATAATTACATACCATAGGTATAGATGTCGTCTTTAGGATCGTTCGACGCAGATAATTATATAGGGGAGGACTTTTGCTGCAATCAGCTATCTGCTACACGCGATGAATGTATGAAACGTGATATTTTCATGCTGCTACACAACCACAGTCCATTACTATTGATTAATTATTAAAATTATGTGAAGAAGGAAACGTGTAAATAACACATAAACATACAACGCACGTTACTCAATAAATTCGTATAAACTACGTGCCGATAACAAATAGGTTATATTATAACGAATTCTGCCGCTTATATTAGGGCACACTGAATGCGACCCAATGGCCACGTTTACACTGTACGACTTAATTGCGACTTGACCTATGTCGTGGCCTAAGCAGGTTTAGGCCCAGTTCCACAACTTGCTTTAAATGGAGTTTAAAGCTAGTTTAAACCGATGGTTAAAAGCAATAGTATATGCACATATACTACATAAGACTTACATCGGATGATTCTTGTCTGTTCTGTGTTCCCTCATTTCCATTTAATGCTGGAGTATTCATTTCATCTGAGTCTGTATTATTATAATATGTCCCACCGCGTATATTTCATTTCTCGCCTTTCGTTGTGAGTCACTACGCAGGCGTGCTCCGCAGGCGGAGCAGTGACTTTCATTCTTCTTGAGTCGGGATGCGTTCCGAAAGTTGCAAAAAAACGGGCACTTACTATTATGTCCGCGAGTGTACAGATAATTTGAGTAGCTAAAAGTATTTGAAGATATATTTAAAATGATTTTTAAATATAAGAATGGAATATAAGAATGGAAATATAAGAATGGACTATGGCCCATTCCCTATGGACAGGCTTTGATAGCACTCAGTGCGCACTAGTGCAAGCGTCCGAATTCTCTATTAGTACTAGCGCTACTATAGACATAATATACCTAGACTATGCGTTCTCCTAAGTTTCACGAATAGAGGTAGAACTCACTTTGAAAAAAGTATGATCAAAAAATATTTGAAGAAGAAAAATTATATGCGTTTAACTATATATGCGTGCAATTTGCGACCAGGAAGTTATCATGGAAGATGAACGTTTGGCGAATATTTTAGGAAACTAAATTGAAATTCCAGATTCTCTTCTCGTTTAATATTCAGCGATAAATCGTTGCAAGAAAGAATTTCTAATTTGTACAACATGGATTTTTGGGAGTGAAGAAAATCCTAGAGTCAAATGATCCAGAAGTTTTCAAACTCATTAGAAGATCAATCTGTGAGCTGGAATAATAGGAATTAAAATATTTGGCAGTTGCTCTTCCAAATATCTTAGTGGGCCAAACATACGTGATACGTATTCTTTTTAGAGTTTTTACCCAAACAGCACAAATGACTGTTTATCTGCTTATAGCCAACATTTTTTAGTCGACTTAAAATTGGTTTTTTAAAGTCGACGTTTAGCCGACTATTTCTTAAATAATTTTTTTATTTCTTAAATAATTCGACTTTAACTGTCAAGTGTAAGCTGTCGCAGACCAGCGATTCACTTGCCGTTCAGTAAGTTTTTGCCATTGATTGGCGTAAACTTATAGATCTAAAAGAATACTCCAATCAGATGCAAAAGTATATTGAGCATTACTACTGTAGTACTAAATGCCAGGAATTATAAGTCAGTAAACCAAATGCAATGTTTTGAAACATAGTTTCTTGATATGAATATGCTATTAATCGTATAGACTGATATTGATTATACCGTTATTTAATTTAATGTTCTGTTTTTTATATTTATTATTATTTATTTATTTATTACTTATTTATATATTTATTATTTATACATTCTGTTTTTTATATTTATTATATTAACATACTTGTATTTAGTTATTTTAAGAATCATTGTCAGTTAGTTATTTTTTTGTAAGTACAAGAAACCACATAGTTATGCGGTGATCGAGGACAACCATAATGTCAGCAGGGCCTAACTCTAGGCAATTGTACAAAAAAATGTATTTTTGTGAGTGGTCCATGTCTGGTGCTTCCTGTAGTATGGGACATAAATCGTGTAGACAAGACAGAAGACGATTATTTAAAAAAAGAAAAGAAAGACAAGCCCATGTAAAGAGGAAAGCGGAGCAACACTGTGCGTAGAGACAGCGAAAAGGACGAAACGGCGAATAAAGAGGATCATCCTGAACATATTAATTGTATTGTATCGTATTGTTTAATTAAGTGCCAACTGCCAGATCAGAATTTCCGATCCTTTTTCTACTGAATCGTCACCATGCTCGACCGATACTAAAAATTATTCGCACACTACAGTGGCAAATAAAGAAAAAAAAATTCTTTTAATTTCTTTTCTACAAGAATTAACGATTTTTACAGGAGAAAGATGAGCAACGAGGCTCCAAAGCAGGCGGCCGAAGCCACTCCTGCGGTCGTCAAGATTCCCTGCGGACACTTGGAAAGAAGGTGAGATCGAAGCTCTAAGGAATCTGTGCTCATAAAGCACGGTAAAAAGCCGCAAACACACGAATTGGAACTAGATCCGAACCATTAGCCTCAAATCCAGCAGGATATATCGGCGCCGCCTTCAACTCAGCAGAGTATATAGAGCGGTGGTTCGAATCACAAAACTTATAAGAGATGACTACTCTTTTAGGAAAGTCTAAAGAGCATCGGATAACGAAGAGCGCGACAAAAAAAAGTCGCACAAAATTGCAGCAGAGTTACCACAATTAGCGTCGGACCAAGCGAAGTTGAACGCACGCTGGTTGCCGTCGCGCCCGGTTATATCTCCGAGCGGCCGAATCTTGACTACGAGCAGCGGAATCGCGAGGCGCGTCGCGTAGTAGCAGCGGTCGGCACTTAATAGCTGCACGCGGGACGCCGGCGGGAGTACTGTACTTTCGCCTGCGAGAAACCGGCATCGAAAAATTTTCAATGTCAATCAAGTTGCGTTTCCTATAACGAGAATTAAAACTCTCTACGTATTAAGGTGGCTCTTATTTATGAAGTTTAAATTTTTCTTCACGCTAGCGTTTGGTTTTATTTTATGAAAAAATAATCTGTAAAATTTCAGCTCAATTGGTTAAAGGGAAAAAGTGCTCCTGAGGCTTGAAAAAATTATAAAATCATAGAAAAAATCAATTTTATTTGTTTATTTTGCGAAATATTAATACAATACAATACAACTTTTGTATAATACAAAAAAGTATTATACAAAAGTTGTAAATCTATTAAAAATGCATGTATTATCATGTATTACTTTTTCTCGTACGACTAACGATTTCCGAGAAAAATGTGAAAATCTCTTCTTTTTACTACAAATCTTGACGTTAAAATAAAGTCTCTTTTTTATAACCTCGAAACTTTCTGCGATAATCACTTACAATGTGAAGCATATACTGTTTCTGTTGTTCGTTTTTCGTAAGTAATTTATTATAATTTTTCATAAACTTGACCCCTTTCTCAGCCGAATCATTTACAACTTTCAATTTATTTACTAATTCCAGTTTTTTTACGAAACTTTCATTTTTATGCCACGTCAACGGTCCTGTCTTAAGGAATTTATCATTCAAATCAAATCTTTCGAAAAATCCTCTACTTTCGGTGGAAAGGAATTGTTCAGTTTCGTTGTTAATAATTTCGGGAATTTTATCGATTTCTACTTCTATTCGCTTCTCATTTTCGTTTGATGATTCTATTTCATGATTCAAAGCATTGACCATTTGCATTTTTTATTTAAATGACAAATTTGGAACAAAGGAAGTTAATGCGATAATTTCAGGGCTGAAATACCATAAATAATTGCTTAGTTTTTGTAAAGCAATACGAGAGATACCACGATCAATAGCTTCATATTCAAAAAGTTTCGAAAGAATCCTGAAATCCAGATACGGTGCTTTGGCAGCAGAAGTTCTACTATCGAGGTTTTTGACGCAAAATAAATTAGCATTAGGGCTCTTTATTGGTAATTCAATCGTCGGAAAATGTTTCCGCAATCAATTATTTCCCGCGGGAGAATAATAATATCCATGAAATATCGCAAAATATTTACTTCGTGAATAACGGCTCTTCACGACCTGTTGCCTTAGGAGTAATTTCGGTCACTTTCTTTCAAAGTGCTTCAAGCATCATTTCCGGGATCTTGATTTTTCGCAATAATTCTAAATCCAGAAGAAATTAAGACGATCGATTTTTCTTAATTTCCGCGATTAAACATTCACTTCGAAAAATTACGGATATCTATGCGTTATTGACGAGGAAACTTTTTCAAAAAATATTTTTGTACTACTCTGCCGACACTATTATTTCCCTAAATGAAATAATTAACAATAATAGTAATAATGAATAAAGAGGGAAGTAGGCTAAGAAGCCCCTTATCTCTACGACCTCCAAATTTACATCTGACGACTGTGAAGGCCAATCCAGTACGTCAACGTCATCTTCTTGTTTTCACGCAATACAAGCTCTTGTTTGAACCTCCTTATACGCGATTTTATTGTGATCTGTCTCTGATGCCAGGAACCTTTTGTATTTCTCACTTTTATCTTTTATGTTCTTTTCCACATCCCCCCACCAGTATAGTTTGTTCTTTCGTGATTCGATAGTATTGAAAGTGGAGCTTATATCCATTATATTCATATTCATCTAGGCGGTTTCTATTGTTGTATCCGAGCCACAAGGTTTGTGGCAGCGTCCGTTTTCCGCGAGCCTTAGGCATCTGATCGATTCAACAACTGAAGAAAGATTATCTGGACAACGGAATCAATCACTGCGAGAGAGAGAGATCAGCTGAGAAAGAAACTTTGACAACGTTCTTAAGAATTTGCGCAAAAACCTGAGCTTTTGTATATTTGAAAAGTGTTCTGTTATTATAAAATAGTAAATAGCTTTTCCTAAATGAAATATAACTATTCCCGTGAACTCGGTACGCGCGAGTCGTACTCGGGGTATCTACCAATCGGGCCGGAGTATAGGGGGTCGGGGGAACTGCGAAGGCACTCCCTCCCCGACACCTCAGCACTGTGGCTCTAATGAAACCCCTCGCCCAAGTGCCGCGTCCCCTCCCACAAAGGGAGTCTGTGGCGCGGCGCCCTGGCCGGTCGCCCGGCCGGGTTGGCCACCAGGTTTCTAACTGGAGAAAGCCATCCTCTCTCCTAGCCCCCCTCTTTAACCGAGGGGAACGGGGCCCCTGACCTCATCTCTACAAGGCAGAATGTGTGGTTCCACGCAGCCTTACACCTCGGTCTCATACCCATTCACGCGTACCCATGATGCAGAGAATATCATTGCATGATAAAAATTAGGAGGCACAAATTGATATTGATTTCCTAGTTAAATGAGTTTGTTACGGTAGAATGTTGATTCTCCGGCCGATCTTTCCGGTGTCCTGTCAATCTTTTTTCAGCGCGCGAGGACATGTCGCGCACCAAGTATCCTTCCTAGGTCCAAGGCGTCGAGGGAGTACTTTGTTCGCAATTAGATGACTGAGTTTGGCGCACGCGTTGGAGGAATAATTCGCTTTTAATTGATGCAAATGCCGCGCCCATATGCGTCGTCGACTTATGCTCCGACGAGAGACGACTTTCCTCCCGCCTTACGAGCGCTGATATTTATATCATCGTTTCGAATAAATATTCATAATGACGAGATCTCAAGATACATACCAAAGAAACGCAACGCCGCGATTTACCGTCGATTTACTTCGCACATGTTAAATTCTTCCTACGGGTAAAAGAGACTTCGCAGAAAATAGAACTCGGCCGAGGAAAACATATTGACGTTCGCACGAGACAGAGAGACGCGATCGGCGCCGTGCAACTCCTAGGCCGTGTTTTGTCATCTCGCTGGGGCGCGAACGTTGGCAAGCGAGAGAGAGGGTGGAATCATAATAAATCGCCGCCGTTCAAAGCAGATCAGCCGATAATTTATGTTCATCACTCTGCATAACAAAAGTCATCGTCGCGATGTCAAGTCCGGCAGTTTATAGGACAGTTTATAATATATTGCAATTAATCGCGAGCGGCCGGCGCGGTTTGACAAATTTGTTATTCTCGATTAAAGGTCTGTGCGATTCGTGCATTGAGCTAATGGAAGCGATATCTGCGCAGTTAATTCCCACGGTTATGATTATCGCACACATGCGGATATAACAACGGCATCGTGTCTCGCCGCGCGCGCAACTTCGGCGTGCGTCCTCACTCTCTCCCATCGCTTTTTTTCTCCAACCTTGATCTCGCTCTATATTATAGTATTAGGTTATTTAGTTAAAATGTTCCATTTCGTAACAAAAGTTTCATTTATTATATCTCAAAACAGAAGTAATAAAATTAATCAGAGAATGCGTCTTAATTATTGACACAGTCTGCCATTCTTTCGGTAAGTTGATGTCAAAATGAAGAAGTCTGGAGAGTAAGTGGTGATGAAATTGTCGAAGGTATTTTGCACAGCCTGTCGAGTATCGAATAAGTTTCCTTGTAGGAAACGCTCTAATGCATAGAAGAGGTGATAGTCCATTGGTGAAAGGTCTAGTGATGGTGACGGGACTCAGAGTGTTTCTAAGTTTAATTGTTGTAATTTCAAAAGCGTTGTGTCTGTCACATATGACCGAGTGTTGTCTTGCAAAAAAATCGAGTTGTATGTATTGAATCTCGGCTGTTTAGTTTTAAGTATCTGCATTATTTCTTCCAATTGATCGCAGTAGATATCCGCGGTAATGGACTGACCCAGTCTCATAAATTTGTAGTGGATTACACCACTCTTGGACCACCAAATAGTTATCATTTTTTCCAGTACACCTAATAAAATTGCTTTTGCGACGTATACAAAATATTTTTTAGAACTTTTTTACACACATAGAGTGTAAACATTTATTAAATGATAACACACTGAATTGAGGAATATTTTTACGAACCAAATAGTTAGCTTTTTTTATAAATATTCAGCTGCGGCTCTTCAATTAACCGTCGTGCCATCGTGCGATTATCGTAATAAACCCATTTTGTATCACACACAATAATACGGTGTACAAATGATTCGTTTTTATTTCGTAATAGTAAAGAAAGACAAACATGGAGACGGGGGTTTTTTTCTATGGTTGTTCAATGTATACGGCACCCATTTATTCAGCAGCTTCATCCTGCCGATTTGTTTTAAATAATTTGATATTGTTGAAGTAATACACCTAATAAAATTGCTTTTGCGACGTATACAAAATATTTTTTCGAACCTTTTTACACCCATAGAGTGTAAACATTTATTAAATGGTAACACGCTGAATTAAGGAATATTTTTACGAATTTCGCTAGTCGAGTTATTTCATTCTTATGAATTTAATCCGGTGTCATATTTATTTGACCTAAGCATTAAAACACAAAGATTTTATCCGTCGCGTAAACTTTTGTAATTAAGCTGAAAATCAAATAAAACAAAATTAGTTATTCTTTTATCATATGTTTTTTTCTGATGAAACCAAATTTTGTAACAATGGAGATGTCAATAGACATAACTGCCATTATTATTTTCAAAGAAATCCACATTGGCAACGGAGTGAAGAATTGCAAAGGCAATGGTCTGTCAATGGACAGATATAATGGGAGATCATATAATTGGTTAATTTTTTTTCCAAGATAACGTTAGTGGGCAAAATTATTTGAATTTTTGGCAAAATCAATTGCTGATTCTTTTAGAAAATATTCCTCTTCACATACGTATTCGAATGTGATTTATGCAAGATAAAGCCAACGACTGTTGAAAATATGCAAGAACGCATTCGTAATATATTTAGGAACATAACACCACCTATGCTTGAAAGAGATGGTAATAATTTTTACGAAAGATTGCGTTTATGTATCCAAGAAGGAGGACGTGTTTTCAAACACTTTCATACCAATAAAAACTTATTTAGGAATATAATACTAGCTATGCTTGAAAGAGTTGATAACAATTTTTACGAAAGATTGCGTTTATGTATCCAAGAATGGGGACGTATTTTCGAACAACTTCATACTAATAAAAACCTTCACCCAATAAAATATGTATTTTATCATTCTTAGGTATCTACACTCGCACGCAAGCATGATCACACACACACACACACACACACAAACATTTGTACGCATTATAATTTTTATTATTATCGTCTTCTGATGTAGCTTCCTAGGCCGCTTATTGTACGCAATCGTTGGAGTGTTCAAGGGTTACTCTTGTTTTTAGGCGCGAGAGTATCGCCTTTCGCCCATCTATCTGCTATGACCACTATACAAGGTCACATTGCCCGGGGTTCGCGACTTGGACGCTAGATGATGGACTTACTGGTTAGTTGCATGTGTGCAACTCAGCATTGCGCAGCTTTTTGTAAATATACCTCTTTCAGCGAGAGGCGCACCACCGCAGCCTAACCAGTCGTTTGAACCCCATTAAGCCCGTATCAGACTGTAGATTGGGATTGAGATTGGATTGAAATTTAACCAATTGGAAAATAATTTCAAAGAAAATAATCTCAAATATAGTAAATTTAGCCCTAACTGTATAAATTTCAATCCAATACTCAATCCCAATCCGTAGTCTGATACGGGCTTTAGAAGTAGAACAATTTCTATCGAAACTACAGTTTCGACAACGTTTCATTTAATGTTGTTAGAGATTTTTTTACAAATTAATAATTTAAATATTAGTCATTCTTTAATAATAAAAGTTATTGAAATCAATATTAATAATATTTTAATTATAAGATTATTATTATTATTTATGATTATTATTAATTATATGGTTGTGTGTGAAAATAATTCACTTTCAGAGGAGACAATTGGTCCTCATGGTCTCAACAGAGAACACGGAAGACACGAGATCGAGCTGCTCAATGGAATCGCGCCAACTTACCACATGCGGAAAGCACTATCTGCGAGTTCCTCCCCGGGCAGTGATCCAGGACGGTGAAGATGGCTCCAAATATTCGCAGCTTGCTTTAGATTCCAGGCCTCACGTTCCGGTCGAACGGCGATCACCAGCAAATTATAATTAACAATATAAAAGAAATAAAATTCTCCGAGCGAGTAGGATAAATAATATATCCGCTGAACAAAAGAAGCTTCTAATAATTCGCTGAATTACGTAAACTTCTAAATTTATTCGACTCGCTGTCTCAACAATAAAAGCTTGAATTAATATATTCGCATGACTCGAATATTCTTTATTAATTTTAGATTGCATCATTTTTTGTCGCGTGTATGCTATACGCTACGATAATTTCGTGTAAAAATAAAAAGGGGAACGTATTGATTAAATTCATGTAACACTTTATTGATTTTTATAGTCTTACTTTTATTTAGAATAAAATATTTGATCATATTTCACACATATAATATATATAAACATATAATATATAGGAATATAATATATATATCACACGTTGATTTTTTGCTCGCTCAATATTTTCTTATCTTTATACGGTTAAAAACTAGACGCAGATAAATACAAACATTTATATTACACTAGATTGCTAATTCCCGTGTTCCTAGAGGTAATTTTGAACCTCGAAAATTATATATTAATGCAAGTAAACATCAGAGCATGCATAGCGTAAATGGTAAAGAAGATGTAATATGGACGATATTCATCATATTCATACGTATAAGAATTACATATACGTACATATAATAATTTTTTCATTTCAATCGGATATCAGTATTTTATCACTTGCAGAATGCATGCACATGAGTTTAGTACATAGCTTTCGGAACCATGTATTTTATCTTAGTTAGCAGACTAACAATAACGTAGATGTCTATGATCACAAAGCGTAATCAACGCACGCGCGTTCGTCATCACTCAATCACACACAGCAGTTCTGTGTCTGCCGGCACGATTGTGTACGTCAACTTGCGCTTTATCTCCGAGCAGCTGATTTAAGACTAGATGACATCATCTCTGAGACGGAGCCGTAATGCTAATGCTTTCAAAATTGGCATTAGAATAAAATACTTTGATCGAAAAGCCTTCGTCTTCCAGAATATTCCGCCCCGGACAAGGGACAAGGTCCATGTCATCACGAAGGCGACCGAGGTAGCGCAGTGCACACTCTCGAAAGAAGACTGAGCTGCTCGGAGATTTCACACGTGCTTACGTATACGTATACACCGCCTCGTACCGACAGATCGATAAACCGGCGCACGACGCTCGTAAATGTACACAGTTAAAAACGTTTTTAGTTTTGTTAACATTTTTTGTGTGTAGAAAGTTGTGTTAAATTTTTTTAGACAGTCGTATATTAATTTAACATATCGTTGTTGTGTTACTTAGACTTTCTTGTGTTAAATTAAGATTAACTATTTTCAAGTGTTAAAATAACATTTCCAAGTGTTAAAATACAATGTATATGTAAATGTATGAATTTTCGCTATGACATATTTTATATGTTAAAGTCAAGATCTAAAATGTGTTATTTTCCTCATTATAACAATTACCATGTGCTAAGATTTTTTTTATTTTTAACGCAAATTATGTAAATCTAATATTTTTTCATTTTATCAAATCAGAGATCATTACTTTTTTCAAATGTTGAAGTAACATTCATTGTGTCAATTTAACACAAACTGTGATTCTTGACGGCATTCAATTGTTAAATTTTTGTGTTAATTTTTCACATATTATGCGTGTTACTTTTTAACATATTTGCTGTATGTTAAATTAATACATAAATGAGAGTGCATGATTTGAAACATATAAAATATGTCAAATTTAATATATCATTTCTTATAATATAGTAAACAAACACAATAGGGAGTTTTTGCAATACCGCATCAGTTGCCGCAAAGTTGGTAGTCACTCACAAGTTCGTGACATACCCCTCGTCTAGCAGTAAAGCGTCGGAAGACTGCAATGAAGTCACACTTCACTTCCAGGTACACCCCTCGGGAATTAGATAAAGATGGTGATGAACGCCTTGAAAGTCTTGTGGCCCTGTCCTCGCAGCGCTGTCAAATGGATCGGACCCGCTTAATCCACTCTCGACCGCAGGAAAGACCGGCAAGATGACACTCGTGCTTTCGGCAAGCTGCTCATGAGTGGCTGAAGCGATGCCGCCGCCATCGTATACAGGAGGCAACGATGGATATGTTGTCTCACTAGCAGTCGTCTTCTTGGTAGCCAAAATTTTTGGCGGACGAGCCCCAATGTAAGCTGCATGTCGCCGTGAAGTGCGCGAAGATGACACGCATCGACGACCAGCCTCGTGAGATGCGACCCTAGTGGCAGGATGATTGGATGCCGTTCGTCGTAACGAAGCATGGCATGCCTGAGTCGCCTGCCCACTTGCAAAAGTCCATCGTCATTGAGGAAGGAGGCCAGTTGCAGGAGCTCCTTCCCGGCAGCAGCTGGTTGATCCTTGTAAGCCTCAGCTCCTCTGCACCACCGCCTGAGCGCGATGGAAAGTTCCGGAAGGATCCGACATTTCGCCAAGTCTACGATGATTTATAATCAGAATATGAGGCTCTTGGTCACATGTCGGCTGGCGCTTCCCGGTCGGAGTTGGAGGTGCACTCGGGTTGCTTCCTGCTGCTCATGACATGCTTAAGCAGTCCGGCACGTCCACCAAGCTGCGAGTCGTCTTCAACGGCTTGCAGAGGACATGTGAGCGGCATTCGCTCAACGATCGCCTTTTGGTGAAACCAAGCCTTCTCCCGTGCTTGGCAGATCTCTTAATACGCTGGCGACGTCGTCGCTACGTCCCTGTAGCCGACGTGGAGAAAATGTACCGGTAGATTTTAGTACACAAGAAGGACCGCGATCTTCAGAGGAACCTATGTAGGGAAGGAAAGGTTCAGGCGTATCTTTTGAACGCCGTCACCTATGGCCCAGTTTGCGCGCCGTTCTTGGTCATCCAGACGCTGCAGAGACTGACCAACGAGGAAGAATCCCAGGTTCCCTCTAAGAGTGGCCTCCTTGCGGAGTGACGTCTACGTCAATGATATTCTCATTAGGGCTTCTACGATGCGCGAAGCCTTGGAGATGCGCCGCCAGCTGGAGATGGTGTGCACGGCAGGCAGATTTCCGCTAGGAAAATGGACAGCTAACCACAGCTGATTGCAGACATTCCGGCGGACCGGTGGACGATGCACGGTGTTCGGGCCTGGCAAGTTGCAAAGAGTCATTCCAATTTGGGCTTGGAGTGGAGGCCGAGCGACGACACCTTCTCCTTCGTGATTTGACCATTCGAGGAAGGTATTACCACGGTGCGCATCATCTTGTCAGATCGCAACTCTTCGATCCGCTCGGATGAATATTCTTCGTCACTGTGAGAGCTAAGTGCATCATCCAGACGACATGGCTGAAGCGGATCGGCTGGGATGAGCCACTGCCGGCTGGAGACACTACCGCTTGGGAGGCGTTTCGCTTCCTCTCTTGCGCGAACTCCACATCTTACGATGGATCGGCGCCAAACTGTCGACTTGCGCAGCAGAGCTTCATGGTTTCGTTGACGCCTCAGAGCTCGCATATGTCGCGGTGCTCTATCTGAAGACGACAGTGGAGAACAACAGGCGCGTCACGCTTTTGTGCGCCAAAACTAAGGTGGCCACGTTGAAGCGGCTTTCGCTGCCGTGACTGGAGCTATATGCCGCCTCCTTACTGATGACGCTGGCCGCACATACTTTAGAGATCTTGAGGATGCCGGGCTCAGTCGTCCACCTTTGGACAGACTCAACCTTGATCACCCTCTGCTGGCTTCAGGATCATCCAGGTAGATGGACCAGCTTTATGGCAAATAGCGGAGATCCAAAAGCTTCTCCCTGATGCCCGCTGTTATCATGTATTTGGACGGAAAAATCCGGCGCAGTGCGCTTCGAGGGGGATGTTCCCTCGCACATTGCTCGGCCACGAGCTGTGGTGGTAGAGTCTTGCCATCTTGATTTCAGGCAGTTGGCCTCCTCACAATCCCGTCGATGCATGCAAGGAGATGCCGGAGATGCATAGGAGCATGTTGTAAACGGGAAGGAGGAGGAGAACAAGTTGCTAACTCGACATTCGAGCCTGAGCTGCTTCGGGTCACGGCTTGGATGCGGTGCTGGAGTCCGCGTCATCGCCGTCTTGCTTCAGAGGACTTGGTCTTTCTCGCGCCGACGAATTGTGGCAAGCGGAGGTCATCTGAACCGCGACGGATTCCCGGACGATGCATGTGGAAGTAGCGTGTGACTACACCACCGTTTTCATCACAGTCTTCCGACGCTTTACTTATTTCATTTGTAGATAAATAATTATGAACGTATAAATAAGGTTAATTATAAAACACATTATAAGTTTATCAATCAGGATGTATCAAAAATATTTGGACAAACTTTGAATTATTTATTATTATTATTGAATGAACTTTACAATAATATATTATCTGTTTGAAATCGTCAGCTCATATATATAGGAAGTGTTCAAAATATCCTGTTCTTGCTTCTACATACACATGAACTCATCGGATCATGGACTGTCGCACCCTTTCAAAGACTTCCACACGGTGTCGAGTGGTTTCGCAGGCTTCCATGAAATGTAGGCTTCCATATGTTATTGTAAAGTTCTTTCAATAATAACTCAAAAACGAGCATTACCGGACATTTACGTGACATTTTTTTCCTTGTTTTGGTGTGAGGAGGCCGCCCCCAAAGTTTGTCCAAGTATTTTTGATATACGCTATATATAACTAACGAAATTTGTATATATATTAAAAGTAATACATGCATACAAAAATATAATATACATATATATTTTTATTCTTCAGCCATAATCGCCAAGAAGGGACTTGGTTTATAATTTGACATGAACTTCACTCAATCATCCATCCATTCACACCTCTCCTGCTCATTTCCCTTTCTTTATCCTGTATCTAATAGTATAGTATTTAATATAATGTATTCAACCTGAACAACCACAGCTTCCACAGTTACCGCAATAAATGATTCGAAATAAAATGATAGTATAATTTTACATATTCTTTATAAGGTAAAAGAATGTACAGGCATAGTTATTTTGCGATATATTAAATCTGAAAACGATCAATGAGAAGCAGAAATCAAGGTGCTAGAGTGAATATGAACGAAATAAAATTCTTGGTGGTCAATGCTTTGCTATTCTCATATACACGCGTGTAACACAGAGCTCCCGTAAACAAACGTTGACCCATAAATAATGTTCAGTTTTTTCTATTATTGTTTCCTTCTCCCGGACACGGCTCCAGAAATCGAGACTTACCGCACTAAACGGCGCCCACAACCTTCAAATTAAAAGTATAAATAAAATAACATTTTTACGTATTCCATAATTATTAATTATTAAAAGATGACTAACCAAGAAATAATGTTGAAAGGAAAGGAGATCGATGAGCAAGTGGAAAGAAAATGAATGAATAAAAAATATAAAACAAAACGAATTCGTACCGGAAATAATTCCTATTCATATTACAATGTGGCATGTTTAATGGGAAAGGGATAAATGTAAAAGAAAAATTAATGTGTTCTTAGATCGAATGTAGAAATAAAATTTTTAGAAAATATGGAGCTTAGTTGTGAGAAATGAGATGATATACGAGACGGTCAGAACACTCCAAGTGGCGAGAATGTTCGAGTTAAATGTCGTGACCATGATCATCACTTTTGAATCGTCGAAATCTGCGTGTGTGAAGTTGGCGTCTCATTTGGTGGAAACTCGCAATCTATTGAGAGTTCTGGCTTCTTTTTTAATAGTTCTATAGTTCCTGATAGGTTAAACAAATAGTTCCGCTAATTAAAGCGAGAAAACCGCTTCGGACAAACTGAGACACCAACTTCACGCTGCGTCTCACTTTGTCTTACATGATTTCCTAATTCAACTAAGGACCGCACAATGCGCCGATATTTCATGAAATTTCGTTCAGGAGATTTTAATCTTGAGCTACTTGACCGAAGCAAAGTGAATAATAATGAACTGAAGGCTATGGTAGAAGCAGATATATCTCTAAATGTGCATGAATTAGCAGAAAAGTTTAAAGTTACTACTTCAACAATATCAAATCATTTAAGACAAATCGGCAGGATGAAGCTGCTGATTAAATGGGTGCCGTATACATTGAACATAGAAAAAAACCCTAAAAAGGCCATAGAAAAAAAACCCCTCTCCATGTTTGTCTTTCTTTACTATTATGAAATAAAAACGAATCATTTGTACACCGTATTATTGCGTGTGATACAAAATGGGTTTATTACGATAATCGCACGATGGCACGATGGCACGGTTAATTGAAGAGCCGCAGCTGAATATTTATAAAAAAAAACTAATGCTAACGATTTCGTGGTCCAAGAGTGGTGTAATCCACTACAAGTTTATGAGACTTGCTTAAACTTAGAAACACTCTGAGTACCGTCACTATCACCAGACCTTTCACCAACGGACTATCACCTCTTCTATACATTAGAGCGTTTCCTACAAGGAAACTTATTCGATACTCGACAGGCTGTGCAAAATGTCTTCGACAATTTTATCTCTGCGTCTTATTATCGTTCCGAAGAGAGAAAAATATCGAGAGCGCGGTACTCGCTAGACCAGGAACCGAACCCGGATCTTTCGCTTGCCGGGCGACTGCTCTAAACCACTGAGCTACCTGACGCTCCACGCTCACGATATTCTCCTCGCCTTAGATAACGTTAAGAGATATCGTTCAGAAGCGACATTTCTAGTGCTATCCCGAGCGCACGGCGACTACAGAGAGAGACATTGTTACTTGTACCTAGTGGTACAAGCTGGTGGTCTCTCAAAGTCAAAGGTTACTATCCTTTAAGACCTGCTGTCCATGTATGCCGGCCTCCACCGTTGCCCCTCCTTATCCGGTGCAAATCATATAAATAACGCCATATTTTGGCTGCCCCCGGGCGCTTGGTCACGTTTTTGCAACGCGCCGAAGGCACCTGGAAGGCCTACGTGGCCTACGAAGGCGATACATACGGCTTACACGGACTTCTCGATTTGTACCCGATATTTCGTCGCCTCTTTTGCTCGGGTATGCCGAAAGCGATCGATGACGAATTCGTCGGGCGGAGAGACTCGATCAAATGCGGACGCGACGCTACTTTCTTCACGTCCCTGTGCGGATTCAACCGATTTCTGTCGATGAGTCTAATTTTGATTAATTTTGCCCAACTCGTTCAATTACACTGAAAGAGCAAGAGATTTAGATTATGCACTGACTCATCATTGAGGTGGTTTCTTTTTTCGTGCATAACCTAGTCGTAATGTACGGCTTGTCTCACCTCTAGTGTGAGCTCACCGTCAAACTAAGTGAGAAACATACATGATGAATGATAATTTTTTATTCACGTACTCAACTGATGTCCCCCTCTTTTGGGGGCTTCTCTGCACAGTTACATTATATTGTACGGACATGTTTCACTTCTCGTGTGAACTCGCCCCGTTAGGAAATTAGACTACGCCAATGTGCAATTGAGATTCAGATAATTTAATATCTCGATTGGGACTTCTTCTACGACCATATTTATATGTCGTCTCATCGTATTGTACGGTCATGACTCACCTCTTGTGTGAACTCGCCGCCAATATCTGGACAATTTTGCACACTTGTCGGCATGCATCGCTAATTAACAAGATTATCTGTAATGCTATGGCTCCTCTGTAATGTTATGGCCAGGGCCCCGTTCCCTATTTCCCCATGTCTCGAACTCTCTTCTTTCTTTCCCCGCTCCCTTTTACGGCGCTCCTTTTTTTCTCTTTGTCTTTCCTATCTTTCTTCCGTTCTTACCGTCGTTCTCCTCCTGCTTCTCCTCCTCCACCCTCTCCTCATCCGGCAAAGTCGAAGCCCGCACGGCCATATCTAGCGTTAAATTCTGCATTCGAGAAGATCGACGAAAACATAAGGCCGTCGAACCGTCTAGTTGTTTCTCTGACCGTCACACCCGGACAATTTTGCACACTTATCGGCAAGCATCGCTAATTAACAAGCTTATCTGTACTTGATAAGTACATGTCTCTCGAAATATTCTGAGTGAATCTGGGTCCGTTCTTGCACAGTTACATAATCCATGATGCAAAGTAAGAAGAGAATGATAGTGGCATGGAACACTCTTCAAAAATTAATTAAGCACCTCTCCTGATTAGAAGGCAAGTGTCTAATAATGATCGTCTCTTAAGTTGTGTATGGGCGCAGACGATGGAGAGGTGCCACTAACAATTTAATTATGCAAAATCACCTCGATGGTGAGAGGCGAGGGGACTCATCTAAAACAAGCACCCCGAAGGGAACAGAAAGCTACTACGTCCTCGTCGTTGTTCCTGGGTAACGCTAAAAGTAGTTTCTCGGAAATATTCAACGCTATCTATCACGAATGAAAAAAATTGTTTCCATAAAAACTCCACGTAAAATCTAATTCTGCAATGAAAAATGTGGGTTCTCATTTGAAATTTGAACGTTATCACTCACCCTACCCCGAGGGGATGGGAAGGAATAACTGTTATTATGTTTTTTAAAAATATTTTAAAAATATTGAACAGGTATTTTTTTATTTTTCAATTCAATGATCATTTCTGGGGAATTGCGGAAAATCTAATTTTTTGCGATTACAGCGCCATTTATCACGAATCAAAAAAAGTTTCGGACGAAACTTATGTATTTTGTGGCGTAGAATCCGAATCTGCAATAAAAAATGGGGATTCCCGTTTAAGATTTCAAAGTTGCCCCCCACCCCCACCCCCCGGGAGTGGAGTGGGAGGTCGAGTTTGATATCATTGGATGTCCCTCTTCGAGATGAACAAATTTCATTACCCTCTCTTTTTGATCCGACATGTAGTTTTCCAGATATTACGATGTGTCAGGTTAAATGGGACACCCTGTATATTTATTTTTTTATAGTCACTAGTAGGCAGTAATATATATTAATTTTTTTACATAATATCGTCTATTTATAATATCGCCTATTTACAACATTCATACATAAATATAATTCCATATGAATCACAAAGAAGGTTAATATGAGGATCGTACATTGATAAATGTTAATTTATTACGTTATTTATTATGATAAACATTTATTTATTACATTATACTATCTATATACTATCTATATATGATATATTATACTATCGAGGTCGAGGTCGATAGTGGTCATATATATTTATATGTATACATATATATATATATATAATAAAACCTATCATTATGTATATAAATAAATCAACATCTTCTTCAGTAAATAAAAATATTTTAATCGGTCGTCCTCTCATCAATTTCATCGTCCTAAAATTAAAAAATAACCATAACAATAATAATTAAAATAACGTAGGATATGTGTTAGAGGTTTCATTGTGGATAGTTTCTAACATGTAAATATTTTATGAATTACTGGCCGTGTTTTCTGTATTTATAAATTGTATGTTGGTGATATATATGTGTATATATATATCTGTGTATATATATATATATATATATCTTCCATATTTTTCAAGATATTTGCCTGGGGGATTTAAAATGAGACCTCCTATATATGATCCACGTAATGAATATAAAGAAGTACCAGAAATAAATTCTCTATACTGGCAACCAGAAGAAGGAGAATTGCAATGAGAGAAGCTTTCATTGAACGTTTATTTCGATAAATTCGTTTTTATTAAGATAGGTTTATAATTATATCAAATAGACAATGTATTATATTACACAAAAATGTATTATATTTTTCAAATATGTAATTCTAACGTTTTATACAAAGTATAAAAATATGAAACATTCAGAATATATACATTTTGAGATTATATTATTATATTGTATACGATTTTTATAAAAACAGTTTTAATATTAATTTTATAGTTAAACATAATAATGCTAATATTACTGACATTATGAATGTAAATATCATGAGATTCAGACGAATAGTATAATTATATATATATATACTAACATTATAATCAAAATGACGTCTAATACGTCTAAGCCATGAATATACAATACAATTTACATAGAACACAAATAATTTATATATAAGAAATAATAAAATTTGATGTAATTTATTACATATTTTAATAAATTGTTTATAAATTAATGATATATATTGGTTTATACTTATTATCGTTAATTCTTTTAACATATGCAGCACGCAGATAATTACTAAACATAAGATAATTAAACAGAAAATATTTTTCATCATTTTTAAAAGTTGATAAATTAGTTATTGCACGATATAAATGAAATCTTCTTGTTGAATCTTGATGAACCCAAAAATATTTGTTTCCCTTTAAATAAAAGTTTAATATTATTATTTGGTAAAATATTTATTAAAATCGAAAGGTTACGTGACCTAACAAATGCAATTCGCGAACTCGCGGAATCCAGTTTACTGTTTCATTTCTAAAAAATACCCGAGAGCATTAACGGTCGCCGAGAGAAGCAAAGCGAACAACGAATCTTGCGCGACGTCTCTGTAGACGTTTCCGAGTGTCTGCTGTATATATCTCGGCGCCCTCTTTAAAATTTGAGAAGATCTACGAAACATCAGTCTCCTTTGCCATCTGTGTCTCTGTCTGTTTCCGCTTTCTCCTGCATTATCTCACTTACGACGAGAGATTATGTTCTAAACTTTTAATCACGCAATAAATCTTTCTCTCAATTTGCAAATTGTCTAAACGGCGTTGTCACGGCAAGTACACGTCACGCCGCTCAGGAGAGATAATGAACGGAAAGACAGATGGAGAATTAATTTGGAAAGTTGAGTTTCCCGGGAGCTCCTTCTGCCCAATGAACGCCTGTTGCGCTTCTTTGCTCGGGGACTGGTTATATTCTCGGTTCGGGGATATAATGCGGCGGAACAGAAATAATGAAAGTAGCAGGCAGGGGATGAGAAAGGATAGAGGAAAAAGCAGGAGAAAGGGAGCGAGAGGCTGTAGGTAACATTATTAGTAGGAAGTCGAACAATGGCGGCAAAACAGATTCGAGATTTAAGTGGCCGCGCGGGGAAACCAGACGTAGCTGCGCGTCGCAGCCGGGAAAGCTGCGGCGCTCGCGCGACCGGCCGATCGGTGGTGCGTTTAACTAAGCGGTCCGTGCACGGCATAATTAACTGGTGGAAAATGCGCGATTAGTTTCGTGGCTGAAGTCAAGCGACCGGCCGGCGAGGCGGCTGATCGTATTGATTGGCCGAGAAGCGCGACACCTGTTATTTATTTACTTATTTATTCGGACTGTTGACTCGCGACGCAATCGTCGCATCCTATGTTTCTCTCTTTCTCGCCCGCTGCTCTCCAGCTACTGCTGCAGGGGTCGGGATTATGCCCGGGAAACGTCAGTCGCTATTGTTGTACTCGAGCGTCGTTATTTTTTCACATATTTGTTTCCCTGACAATTTCGCGAATATTTCCGCTCATTCCGTCGGCGAGGATAACATCTCGCGCTGGCGGCTGAATATTTTTTCCGGTGCTCATTCTATTTCCCCTTCATCGTTCAGACCACTGTCGCCGGCGCTGATGTTTCATTAACACACAGGGCCCTTTTGGCAGAGACTTAATTCGCCCCCTCCCCCCGCTTTCTCACCCGCCGGTTAGATTCTAATGTGCGGTTAGCCAATTACGTCTTCCGAAGGTAACAGCGCGCGGTTCTCGACCGCGGTCATTGAGCGCTCGGCGGCCGAATAAAGAAATCTAACGACCGAGTGGTTCGAAATACAAAATTTATGAAAAAAAGATTTATTTGATAAATATTGTAAATCTATTAAAACGTTATCATTTATTACTATAAAAGTAGGGAATTGAAATGCATTAACTTGAAAAGTAATAATTCTTTTTAAAAATAATATCGCATATTTAACTGAACTATAACATATAAGATATATTACTATTACTATTATCATAATAACTAGATTATTCTTATCTTTCTAAAGTTTCATTATTTTTTTATCATTTTATTAAAGAATATGTTTTTTATTAATTATTTTCTTCTGAACTCTCAATTTCATATGAGGACTCAGATTCTTCTTTTAATTCTTTTATTTCATTTGAAGATATATTAATTAATTTTAAAACTTCAAAGTTTAGTGAAGATTTCTTATATTGTTTTATATTTTTAGCTTCTTGAGCTTCTTCAGAGAGTTCTCCTATGGGAAGAATAAAATGCTTAATCATCATGGATCCGTGAATAAGGATTTTGTATACCGAAATAGGCAAATAACAACACGATATTAGCGCGCGTGGGCATCGAAAAATTATTGTTACTCGAAAAGTTGCAAGTAACTGCAGCCAAATTAAAGTTACCTATTTTCTTTAACATTATATTAAATATTTATAATAACTTTTTTCATTTTTAAGCGTTCCTTAAGACGAAATGCCGTTGTTATTCGGAGGAAGTTGGAGGAACACCCGAAACTTCGACGTAGCAACTACTCATGTAATAATCCCCATTTAGAGCTCTCGCAAATAAATACAAGCATCCTCTCGACGGTCCACTCGAAGGATTGCACATCGCGAGTTCCTTGTCCGTTTCGCGGGGCGAGACAAAGGATATCAAGGTCTTCTCCGACGAGTGGAGAAGTACGGAGAGGGACGGAGAGGGACGTCGAGAAGTATCGAGCGCGTTTAAGTATATAATCGTTAACGAGCACTGCGAGCGAGCGAGTTCACACCGGCGGAAATATCTTCGTTAAACAAAACATACTTTAATTCAACTAAGTAAAACATTTTAAAGACATTCTTATTATAGTATGCACATGTTCTTTTCTCAAAATTAATTTAATTAAATTTACAATTTCTTAAATATTAGATCATGAAGCTTCCATCGGGAGAAGAAAAAAAGGATTTTAATGAGTTCTACGGTCCGATCGATGGTGTACGACCTCAAGACCACGCGGACCATAACGAGTTATATTTGGCAGTTACAAATAGTTTTTGTTTAAAACCGGTGGAATTTCAAATAATTTATATTAGTATACGTGACTCCGGAATAAGGAGATTATGTTATGAATGTTATTCTGATTTTCATCCCCAAAATTTTGTTCAGTTAGGTAATCGTCATATGATAATTCATAAAGATTATTTTAGTCATAGTAAATTATTGTGTTGTTACTGTGCAAAATTAGTGCTTGTGAAAATGGACAGCAAAGACTGCCACGAGTGTATCGAAGAACTTTTAGTTACACCTTTAGAGTATTATTTAGATAAAATGGAATTAATTGTAAGACGTAGATTTTAGAAAAATATAATATTAAATGTATTATAGTTAGTTATATATTAGTTTATATTCAATATTATATTATATTAAACCATTTACATTAAACTAAATATATTATACTCAAATTATTAGTTTATATTATACCTAAATAAATATCATAATCAGTAATCGATATCGTTTGGTCAATTATCTTCTGTCATTTCACTCTTCCATCTATTCTTTTCTTTCTATTCTATTTTTTTTTCTATCTATTCTATTCTTTTATCGATTCATAATCATATTTCCGAACATAATTCTTTATCGATTGAATTTGAAAAGTTAGGTGGATGTAACGGTTCGCATTGATATGAAAAATATTCCCGTCCCCGCTTACCAATTATCAATAATCCCCTCGTCCTTGTTCTCGAGTCGTCGCTTATTCCGGCGGGATGCAAAGTCCAACAAGTAAAAGAGCGCGTTTTTCCCAATAGCGGGATTCTGTAACTTGTTTGTGCTAATGAGGATAGTTTTCGCTATGCGATTTGCATTCGCATTCGATTGCGTCGCGAGTCAACAGTCCGAATAAATAAGCGAATAAATAACAGGTGTCGCGCTTCTCGGCCAATCATTACGATCAGCCGCCTCGCCGGCCGGTCGCTTGACTTCAGCCGCGAAACTAATCGCGCATTTTCCACCAGTTAATTATGCCGTGCATGGACCGCTTAGTTAAACGCACCACCGATCGGCCGGTCGCGCGAGCGCCGCAGCTTTCCCGGCTGCGACGCGCAGCTACGTCTGGTTTCCCTGCGCGGCCACTTAAATCTCGAATCTGTTTTGCCGCCATTGTTCGACTTCCTGGACGATTTCGGCCGCCCGTCGCCGCCGCGCCGCGGCGATCGCGACGGGCATTTCGAGTCACCGCGCGCGAATGAACCCCGAATGCCATTCGTCTCTACACGTCTCTTGGACGTTGTGTAACCCGGCAATCGTACCCGGAAGGTAGCCGCGGCATCGACTCGCGTAGCCGTGTGTATGTGTGTACTTTCACTGTCACTTTCAATCTCTCGTCGTAAGTGAGATAATGCAGGAGAAAGCGGAAACAGAGACAGAGACACAGATGGCAAAGGAGACTGATGTTTCGTAGATCTTCTCAAATTTTAAAGAGGGCGCCGAGATGTATACAGCAGACACTCGGAAACGTCTACAGAGACGTCGCGCAAGATTCGTTGTTCGCTTTGCTTCTCTCGGCGACCGTTAATGCTCTCGGATATTTTTTAGAAATGAAACGGCAAACTGGATTCCGCGAGTTCGCGAATTGCATTTGTTAGGTCCACGTAACCTTTCGATTTTAATAAATATTTTACCAAATAATAATATTAAACTTTTATTTAAAGGGAAACAAATATTTTTGGGTTCATCAAGATTCAACAAGAAGATTTCATTTATATCGTGCAATAACTAATTTATCAACTTTTAAAAATGATGAAAAATATTTTCTGTTTAATTATCTTATGTTTAGTAATTATCTGCGTGCTGCATATGTTAAAAGAATTAACGATAATAAGTATAAACCAATATATATCATTAATTTATAAACAATTTATTAAAATATGTAATAAATTACATCAAATTTTATTATTTCTTATATATAAATTATTTGTGTTCTATGTAAATTGTATTGTATATTCATGGCTTAGACGTATTAGACGTCATTTTGATTATAATGTTAGTATATATATATATAATTATACTATTCGTCTGAATCTCATGATATTTACATTCATAATGTCAGTAATATTAGCATTATTATGTTTAAATATAAAATTAATATTAAAACTGTTTTTATAAAAATCGTATACAATATAATAATATAATCTCAAAATGTATATATTCTGAATGTTTCATATTTTTATACTTTGTATAAAACGTTAGAATTACATATTTGAAAAATATAATACATTTTTGTGTAATATAATACATTGTCTATTTGATATAATTATAAACCTATCTTAATAAAAACGAATTTATCGAAATAAACGTTCAATGAAAGCTTCTCTCATTGCAATTCTCCTTCTTCTGGTTGCCAGTATAGAGAATTTATTTCTGGTACTTCTTTATATTCATTACGTGGATCATATATAGGAGGTCTCATTTTAAATCCCCCAGGCAAATATCTTGAAAAATATGGAAGATATATATATATATATATATACACAGATATATATATACACATATATATCACCAACATACAATTTATAAATACAGAAAACACGGCCAGTAATTCATAAAATATTTACATGTTAGAAACTATCCACAATGAAACCTCTAACACATATCCTACGTTATTTTAATTATTATTGTTATGGTTATTTTTTAATTTTAGGACGATGAAATTGATGAGAGGACGACCGATTAAAATATTTTTATTTACTGAAGAAGATGTTGATTTATTTATATACATAATGATAGGTTTTATTATATATATATATATATGTATACATATAAATATATATGACCACTATCGACCTCGACCTCGATAATATAATATATCATATATAGATAGTATATAGATAGTATAATGTAATAAATAAATGTTTATCATAATAAATAACGTAATAAATTAACATTTATCAATGTACGATCCTCATATTAACCTTCTTTGTGATTCATATGGAATTATATTTATGTATGAATGTTGTAAATAGGCGATATTATAAATAGACGATATTATGTAAAAAAATTAATATATATTACTGCCTACTAGTGACTATAAAAAAATAAATATACAGGGTGTCCCATTTAACCTGACACATCGTAATATCTGGAAAACTACATTTTTATATTAATAATGTTAGCTATTATCATATATATATATATATATATGTATACATATAAACATATATAACCACTACCGCCCCCGATAATATGTAAATAAATAAACGATTCATTTATCAATATACGATCCTAATTTTAACCTTCTTTGTGATTCATATAAAATTATACATATAAATGAGAAAATAAATATATACTTCCTGTGTACATATTTCCTGTATAATTACTTCACCCTGTCGATAAAAAGCGAAACTTTATAACTTTAACTTTAATAACTTGTCATTTAAGCGCGCATTCCAACATTTCATCAGAAATGGACATCGTACGTACACAACCGCGTGGGAAACGCAATTGTTACTGCGGACAACCGCGATTCGTTTAATAGTTGTTGAACGGACCCAGATTCACTCAGAATATTTCGAGAGATATGTACTTATCAAGCACAGATAAGCTTGTTAATTAGCGATGCATGCCGATAAGTGTGCAAAATTATCCGGGTGTGACGGTCAGAAAAACAACTAGACGGTTCGACGGCCTTATGTTTTTGTCGATCTTCTCGAATGCAGAATTTAACGCTAGATATGACCGTGCGGGCTTCGATTTTGCCGGATGAGGAGAGAGTGGAGGAGGAGGAGCAGGAGGAGAGCGACGGTAAGAACGGAAGAAAGATAGTGTTACGTCCTGCAGATTTAACTAACAAAATTGTCTTTCCCTCTCGCGGATTTATATTCTCCTAATATAACTATAATAGAAATATATACATATATAAATATAAATTATGGAACAGACCCATCTGGCGAACAGCCGTCGCGCCAAATGAAAGGCGATTCGGGAAAATTCCATAACAGGAAACAGTACCCTGTTGTAAAAATCTACGTCTTCGTTTAAAGTTTATATCTGGATAGTGTTCGCCAAGTGTGTCCGTCGTCCCAGCTATAAAAATTTGAAACTCCGCGCTAACAAACCTTCAGTGAAACAAAGCAACTCAGAGCATTCCTGCTCTAAAACTTGAAACTTACATCTTCCCAATCCAAAACCATATGTGCCCTATCAGTCAACCAACAAAGCCTACTTCACTGATAGTCGTAAAATCTGATCTCAGCTTTTGATTTACGGCATTTTGATTTTTCCAGCCGGCCACTTGTATACATTTCTCTATCTCAAGAATCCACCACCTCCACGCTTGTCGCGCCTAATTCATTCAGCCAATCATATCGTATCCACCTAAAACTATGAGACACCCACGCTCCACTCTTTAACCCTTCCATGTTCATATCTCCAAAAACTGACTGTCTCCTCCCACGATGTCTTTTAACTTCGCTAATGGCTGAGACTTTTTCCCACTAAGACCAATTCACCCCTTCCTCAAAGGCCATCTCTCTACCCACCCTGATAGCTTCCGCCTCCGATCATTGATATAAAAACCGCGATAATCCGCCTCCGCGACACTACTACTACTCTGAGAGACAGAAGAACACGGAAACGAAAAAGCTCAGACTCCCAGATATTCAAAACTCAGATATTCAGAACTCGGATATTCAGATCTTGAGCATTAGGACTCAGATTCAAATCTTCATAATTCCAGTTCATTCAAATATTTAGTATTCAAATATTCAGATTCAAATCTTCATAATTCCAGTTCAATCAAATATTTAGTATTCAAATATTCAAGCATTCGGATTTTGGGAAAAGTGCGGGCTTCCTCTTTATATAAGTGAACGACTATTTGGTGCCTCAATCGGAATACGAATATTGGAAACGAGAACACCTACGCAGATCTGCGCCATTCTCACTTCTGCTTGTGTCAACTCATCCTGAATCAGTAGTAAGTTTCATTTTCTTTACTTTATCTTCCTACTTCTATTTTATTTATTCCACCCTTGAACTTCCTATTCATATTCGTTCCCTTTCCCATCCCTTTCCTTTTCCATTTCATACACTCATACACACACACATATACTCATTCATCTAAGTATAATTGTCATGTTCAAACCATTCAATTACATCATTTTGGGTCGCTATTCATCTTAATAAACCTGTAACAATTCAGTCCGCACCGTTATATCCTATTATTAATAAATTTGTTAATTCAAACCGTGCCGTTATATAATTTTGTCATCTTTATTTTAATAAATCTGTTAATAGTTATTATCACCAATTAATTTCAAAATCACCCCACCTTTCAACAGTCAACTCATGGTCCTATCTCCGGTAAAGGGACTCGCGTCCTTGACCGAAAAACGGACCGCTCGTCGTACGTCTGTGTCCGAGTAAAGGGACCCGTCGGGTCCCTGACCCGTTCACTGGCACGCGGTTACGAACGAGGTTCGCCTTACTCGCGAACGGAAAGTTGCGCTCCTCCTCTAGGACGTAACAATAGGAAAGACAAGGAGAAAAAAGGGAGCGCCGCAAAAGGGAGCGGGGAAAGAAAGAAGAGAGTTCGAGACATGGGGAAATAGGGAACAGGGCCTGGCCATAACATTACAGAGGAGCCTGCTGAGTGAGATATTACCGCCGTCATAACCTCTAATAATTACACAGAGCCCTTTATAACGCCTCCCAGCGCTTCATTGTGCCGCGGTGGTAGGCTCTCTTCTCTTGTCTCGTACGTAATGTAGATGAGATTCCGTCGGGAAAAAGAGAAATAGAGAGATAGAAGAGGCGGGGGGGGGGGGAGAGAGAGAGAGAGAGGCAGAGTGTAAAGGTCCGCAGGACTTTGCCGTAGCTATACCGCGCCGTGTTCATGCCTATTAGAAACCCTAAAGAAGAAAATCATAGGCAGCCGGGTTGCAAACGGAGGAGTCGAAGGGATGATGAACGGAACGGGATGAGAGACGGGCGCGAGCAGACTTTCGATGTGAACAGGGAAAGTACGTGACCAACTTGGAGATTAGAGAATCCGCACGCGAGAGAAAGAGACTTCGTTCTATGTGGCCGGGTTATGGCCAATATTTAATCGGTTTCCGATCTGTGCGCTCGAGCCAGCCTGGTCGGCTTCCTTTCGAACGGGTTCTTTATTGCCATCTCGTGGTAGCACGCGAATCGCTCGAGTAGCCTTCGGTGGTCGTTCTCTCTCCGCGAGTCTTCCCTCGCGTGTTCCTTTCCTTCCTCCTCTGCCCCTGTACGGCTTCAATTTCGCGTCTCCGCCTTTGCTTTATCGCTGTTTAACGCGATGTAATTGAAATTACGAAATCCCACTGCCATATTTGCCCCGCCGCGGCACTCGCGGCGTCGACGAGCGTGTCTCTTGATGGCTCTCGTGGGAATGTAATGTCTGCGAAGTGCCGAGCGCTTTGATCTATCGCGACAAGATTTGTAGGTTAAAGCGGGAAATCGGTTGAATCCGCAGAGGGGCGCGAAGGAAGTAGCGTCGCGTTCGCATTTGATCGAGTCTCTCCGCCCGACGAATTCGTCGTCGATCGCTTTCGGCGTACCAGAGCATAGAGGCGACGGGATATCGGGTACAAATCGAAAAGTCCGTGTAAGCCATATGTATCGTCGACGTTTAATTACCGTCGGGTATATGTGTATACACATATGTACATGCAACTACCGCGGTAGCGCAGCGGCACACGTAATTTTATTACCTAGCGCGCGCGACTCACACAGGTGCGCGCATCCTGCCAGTTCATAGAACCGGCACTATAGGATGCATCGGATCCAACGGCGGCAGCAACATTTCCCCCCCACTCCCCCCCCTTTTCGCGTTTCCGCGTGCTCCTTCGGCCGCGCGGCCGAAGCGAAGAGCGGTTCTTCTCTCCTCAAATAACGCCTGCGGCGGCGTCACGAGCACTCTCGTGCACTTTGTTTCTTTTATCGAACTTGGTCTTCCGCGCGATGAAATTGATATTCCGGAACGTAAGAGGCGATTTAAACATCGGAAGCGCGCGGTACAACTCGCGCCGATCCTCGACGATAACACGGACATTTCTGAGATCGCATGGACATTCTAATTTGTCGGCGGTTGAGAAAATTGTTCTAACGGCGATCGCGCGTAATAAAATGGCCGTAATAGGGAAGAACAGTTGGAGGCAATTTAAAGCTGCCTGTGTACTCGCCCTACCACAGAGATTGTTATAAGAGCAGAAGGAAATGGCATTCGAGTTAATAACTATTAAATCGAACGGCGAGAAAGGTGGGGGAGAGAGAGAGAGAGAGAGAGAGAGAGAGAGAGGGCGAAAAGAGCAAAGGAAGGAACGAAAGAAAAAGAGAGAGACAGTAAGAAAAGCGGATTAAGAGGGAAATGAAGTGCGAGATCGATCTCACGGCAATCGACGTGAAAATGCATACGAGTTTCAAAGAGACGCGCACGTAAATATTTATTAGGATACTTTGTCCCCAAATATTTTCCCTCTGTTTTGTGCATTTTCTTTGTTTTTTTTTTAGTCCATGATTATGGTCATTTAGTTTCCTGCGCTATACTTTGTGATCGCAACGAATATCAAATAATATTCGGGAGTTTCTTAAAGGCGACCTTACGGTCTTGTTACGTCCTACGGACTCCGGGAAATTAATTAAAAAAAAATTTTTTTTTTCTTTTTCTTTCTCTCCTTTCGAACTTTTATTCTTCTAATATAACTAAATGGACATAGGGAACAGACATATCTGGCGAACAGCCGTCGCGCCAAATGAAAGGCGATGCAGGAAAATTTCATAACAGAAAACAGTGCTCTGTAAAAATCTGCACGTCTTCGTTCAGAGTTTATATTTGGGTAGTGTTCACCAAGTGTGTCCATCGGCCTAGCTATAAAATTTGAAACTCTACGCTAACAGATCTCCAGTAGAACAAAGCAACTCGAAACACTCCTGCTCTAAAGCTTTGAAACCTACATCTCCTTAATCTAAAACCATATGCAGTCTAACCTCAAAGCTTAGTCGTAAAATCTGATCTCAGCCTTTGATTTTCGGCATCTTGACTTTTCCAGCTGGCCATTTGTATACATCTCTCTATCCCACAAGAATCCACCACCATCGCACTTGTCGTGCCTAATCCATTCGGCCAATCATAACCTATCCACCCAAAACTATGAAACATCCACGCTCCACCCCTTATTCCATCTATATTCATGTCTTTTAGAACTAACTGTCTCCTCCCACGAGGTCCTTTAACTTCACTCTTAACTTCTAATGGCTAAGACTTTTTTCCACTAAGGTCAACCAGGACCAATACTAAAACTTTTCCCTCCTTTTTGACCAAATATACATTCCAGAGTTTTGAAGTGCGGGCTTCCTGTTCCAACGAGGAAAATAAATAATTATTTGGTGCCCCAACTGGAGTACGGGCCTGTGCAAAGTTGCATATGTTGGAACCCAGCACCCTTACGCAGATTCGCGCCAATTTTTCTTTCTCGTGTGAAGCATCCGAAACCAACAGTAAGTTTTATTTTCTTCATTCTCAACCTCTCCTACCGCCATTTTTATTAATTCCACTCTCTTCGAAATCCGGTTTTAGTAGGCCATTATTCTGTGGTATCCTTCCATCGAGTCCTCCACCTTTTCGAGACGGTATACGTGATAAGAGATTAATAAATCTGTTAATAGTCTATTTTCAATCAAATAATTTCAAAATCATTCCTACAACCCCACCTTCCAACAGTTGCCTCATGGTCCTATCCCCAGTAAAAGAATTCGCATCCCTGACGGAAAGACGGAAAAACGCTCGTCGTACGTCAGCGAGCGAGTAAAGGGACCCGTCGGATTCCTGACCCGTTCCCTGGCACACGTGTACGAACGAGGTTCGTCTTTTCTGCGAACGAAAAAGTTGCGCTCCTCCTCTAGAACGTAACGGTAATTATAAGCCAATCTCGTTTTCCAACTAATTATTCACAATAAAAATTCTCCCTTCCCTCAACTGTCGCTCACGGTCCTATCCCAGGTAAAAGGATTCAGTTCCTTGACCTAAATAAAGGATCACCGACGTACGTCCGTGCCAGATAAAGGGGTCATTCCGATGTTTGATCTGTACCGATCTGTACCGCAGACTTGCGAGTACGTCGGAGCTTGTGAAAGCAAGCGTCAAGTTGCGTTCCTCCTCCAGGACGTAACACGGCGAAACATCGAAAGAAATGATATATGATACGGATACGTAATACGGATAAGTATGAATATAGATGTGACTTATCCTACTGAGATTCTGCATCAATCTGACAACATAGGATCTTTCGTTTTATTCAATTATATCTGATTTCTTATCTGGCAGTCATGGCAGATGATGGCTATAAACTGATTACAAGAGCAAGTAGTGAAATTAATAGATTCTTATAAAGAAAAAGTTTGCTATGGTATCCAATGAATTCCGTCCATAACAGATTAATGCTAGATTATGCATGGAAGGAAACTGCACGCAGCACAGGAAAATCGGTTGAGCAGTGCAAAAAGATGATAGAATATCTTTTCTCTAGTTTGAAGCAAGAACATTTAAGAAAGATTAAGGAAACGGAAAAAGAAGACAGTAAGTACTGAAAAACGTAAATTATTTTTATAAATATCAATTTTATAGGTTAGGAATTACTTTCGATTTCTCAGTCAAATGAATTTATTCTATTCACTTTAACGTTTGATCATTGTTTACGTATCTTCTTAAGATGTTAACGAAATATTCATATTAACATCTTATAATAATGTTATTAATATCATGTCAACTAAATTAACGAATATTTAATATAAAACATTTTTTTATCTTATTGTGTAGGCAACAATTTGTAAAATATTCATTAACGTAGCTAACAAATGTTTGATGTATGTTCGAGATTCAAGATTAATGCGGAAAAATATTGTCTTGAATCTTCGAGAATAATTTCGGTGACACTATCATACAGGTAACATTCGTCAGTCACCTGAATATGATCATTAGCTCACGTGAAGATTATGCGTCAATTGACGCATCGCGCGCGATATTATTTGTCGCGAAAGATAAAACATTGAAACGCACGTACGTGCGCGTCGGTTCGCGAGCGAACTTGAACGAATAATAAATCACGTTTCAATGATTTTTTTTTCCTTTTCTCTCTCCTTTAGTTTAACGTTTATCGAAATAGATTCAAAAGCCTCTCGTTTTTGCATTTGCTAGGAAAACTTAACGCTTTCTTTCCTTCTTTCCTCGCTCGGTATTTTATTCATATCTTTGTCAAGCCACTCCCTGTCGGAGAAACTCGCTGTATTACTGATTCAATTTGAAAACGCAACTGCATCATTTTCGTTGTCAATTTATTTATTAATTTATTTTTCCAAGCTCACTCCCTGTCGGAGACTCTCTGTATTACTGATCAATTTAAAAACGCAACTGCATCATTTTCTGTTTCAAATTTATTTATTAATTTATCTTTTCCNCTCGATCCGCTAGAGACGCGTTAAAATGAGAATTATTTCGTGAGGCAACGATATCACCGGAAGATAACCAGACGAAGATATTAAGAAACGTTCTGTTCCTTTCGACAACGAAAAGTTTCTATTTACTCAGACCTGTACCTGACAGCGTCGAACGGTCGGACGTTAAATCGCTTATAACTTCGTTAATATTTCGAATTTCGAAAAATCACTACACTGACATATTCTTAAAATGTTGTCCTATAAAAATATGTAACAAAATTTTTTCCGATTTCCTGAAAGTTCTGGTCCATAAAATCCCTTTAACGGCTCATATTATCGCGTCGTCGAAAAGCGAGGCGCCGAAATCAATCAATCAATGTCGACATAACCCCGAAGCCAGTCGAGGCTGAGACCGAGTTGGTTATTCCGGCGCGTCGATGCTGACGGACGGCTTCGAGTACATCGAGTAATAAAAATAAAAAAGAAGGAGATAGACTCACCCAATTGATGTCACTGTGCCTCGCGAGTCTCGTGTGCGATCATCGGAGCGGTTTCTTAGGATCCTTGTCCAGCTTGGGGCAGTGCTCTTTGCGCATGGTAAGTGAGTTTTCGGCAGGTTGATCTTCGGCAGGTAGACCTTGCACTCGGCTGCCGGCCGGCCTCTGCCGCGGTCGAGAAAGTCGTCACTTTTGGAGACCTTGCGTTCGTTGGCTTTTGGCGATAATCGGCGACAACCGTTCGTTGTCTTCGTTCTACCGCGAGCCGCTACGGAAGTGCTGACTCGCCGTCTTGGCGGCGAAGTCTCTCTCTTTGACCAGATAATCCAACGACTTGTAAGGGCTACTGCCGTTGTTTCTGAAAAGACTGCTACCGCTGCTGTGAAACCTGTCATCCAAGCTGGTCCAGCTGCGCTTGCTGAGAACGGCTCGAAATTGTTGGTACAGCCCTCGTGCGTTCTCTCTCTTACGATGTACTTGTCACAGTACTTATCCGTCCTGGTCTCCCACTGTGAAGTCGTTCCACGGCTTTGGGCCGTCGAGGTAGCCGTTGGTCGGATCTTGTTGGTGATCTTCTTCTCGTATCTGTATACCTTGCCGTTGTCCTCGTGTATCTCCTTCTCGAAGATATACTTCTCGTCGTTGCTGTTGATGCACGTCTCCGTGATGTACGTGTCCATGTAGCGTTTCGGAGACGCGATTCGGTTCGGCGTGACCGACGACGGCACGATCGGCTTATCGATGAGCTCGGATTTCTTCATCGGCATGTTCGTGCAGTTGTTCTGGGCGGCGAATAGTTCTTGTTAGCTAACAGCCTGGACTTAATCTTGGATTCCAAGAGGTCTCAGCTCAGCTTGGACGTCTTGTTGAAGACCCTGCGGTCGTTCTGCCTCGACGATGACAATAGTTCACGCTGTCCCGCCTGCGAGAGTCGGCCCTGCCGCGGCTGTAAATGTCCCACGAACACAATCGAGGTGTATTGGTGTTGCTGCTATCGGGCTTGTCGTAGAAAGGCCTGTTGATTTCATCTTACGCGTGTTCATTTAATCAATATCTGGTAGTAGTCCTCGAAGGTGGTCCTTATAAACGGTATGCAACTTCACTTTGTGTTCCTCACATATTTTCCCATCCAAAAAAAAGAATCGAATCACTGACCGATATTGCTTTTTTTCTATAGTTGTAAACTCTGGCTTGGTGTGTTTTTCGGCGAGCCCGCGACAAAGCCGTGTTCCGCTCAGACTTGAATGCGAGGACCGGTGGAGATTATTTTGGTGGAGGATCCAGTGAGTACAGGAGCGCGAGGTCTTATAAGGTTTTATAAGTTTTCAAAACAACGAAGCGGTAACAATGCGCCAAACACGAGATAAACACGAGATTGTTATTATCCGAATCCTTTGTCGCTCGAGCCTGGAGTACTACGCGTGTCGCGCTACGCATGATCACGGGTGGCCAGCATGCTTTCCTTGTCTTCGACGAACCGTCCCGAGATTCGTCTTGTTTTACTTGTCCGAATTTCTAACACAACAAATTTACACGAATTTACAACACTTTCAACAGCGAACACAACAAACACGAACTTACAACACTTTCAACTTCAACAGCGAATTATCCGCCGTACCGTCCGTATGTTTAGATTAACTGGTCGTTTCGACCAGTGGCTGCTTGGTCACATCGTTCGCGTACTTGTCGCATTTCCGCTGCTCGGACGGCGTCAGGTTCACGTTCGGCGATCGGTATGCCGTCATGTTTGATGCACTGCTGGCTGACGAAACCCTCCTCCTCGGACTCGAACTGCTCGCGCCTGTCGACTTCCTGCGAATCCCGCCTGTAGTCGTTCTCGATCCCGGAATCAGCCACTCGGTCTTTTCGGTCAGGGTCACTCAAGCGGGTCTCTCGATGATAACGATCAGTGTGACTTCGCACCTCCCGCACTTTCACCACCGCGCGTGTCGCGACTTGCCCTCATGGTTAGGGTGACCATATATACTCTTTTAAGAGTATATGTACTCTTTTTAAGGTGGTAAAAAGAGTACTTTCTACTTTTTACGTATCGTACTCTTGTACTCCTTTCTCGTAATGTTAATTATACTTCGTCGATAGTGACCAGAGAGCAGACTTCGGTGACGTTTTCATCACTCACAGCATTTGAGCGCCGCGAGCGCCAATATCGATTATGTGCAGTAGAAATATAGTAGCGCAACGGTGCCGCGCTACTATAAATCGTTACTATAAATCGTGCAGCATAATCGACACTGGCACGTGGCGTGCGTTCTGGCATTGTGAGTGCGGAAAACGGTGCTAATGTCCGCTCTTTGGTAACGACAACAGTGAAAACCGAAATTGTAATTGTACGAAGTAGTGCAAAATATAATTATAAAATATCTTAATAATATAATAAAATAACATATATGTGTTCGACTAATATTTCTCGGTTTATTTAGCACCCACTATGTTTTATTTTAAATATTATACCTAGTAATCCATTCATCATTGTCCCAGATAAAATACAAAATCATTTTGATGTCCAAATGACATAATTTTTATATTATTTGACGTCACCTTGACTTTTATATGATTTTGTGATTCTACTTACTGTACCTTTTTAGGACCGTAATTAGTACTCTTTTATATACTTTTTTCACCCGTCTTTTACTCTTTTTTTATGACTGGATAGTCACCCTACTCACAGTGGTAAGTGCGTGGCGGTCTCGTCGGGCTCTCGTCGAAGATCAAGCGGCTCACTGAGGTTACCTTGCCGCGCGGGCCGTCCCAGTCGTCGAAGTAGTCAACGTTTTCTCTTTAAATCAACTCTTTCCGCTCTGTCGTTGATATGATACGTATCATAAGTGAAACTGGGAGTAATTATAAGATTGCAGAAAGATTATATACCGAAAGATTTCCTGATAGACGATATTCAACGTCATATTTATTTATTTTATTTATTTATTTTATACGTCTATTTTATTAATATATTATTTATTGTCAATTTTATTGTCACTTGCGTTGAATATCGTCTATCAGGAAATCTTTCGGCATATAATCTTTTTGCAAACTTATAATTGCTCCCAGTCTCACCTATGATACGAATCATATCAACGATTTCCTGTGGCGAATGGTCCTGTTATATTCAGAATTGATGAAAAGAACTTCCAAGAAACCGAAAACAATGCTATGGCATCAAAATGAATCAATATGATGTACTTGATTATATAAAAGGAATGAAATAACACGATTAGCAAATTTGAAAAAGTATTGCAGAATTATTGTATTTCAAAATTAGTGAAAAGGAGTTCCAAAGAGTACGAGTAAAATTGCTTTTGCGACGTATACAAAATATTTTTTCGAACTTTTTTACACACATAGAGTGTAAACATTTATTAAATGATAACACGCTGAATTAAGGAATATTTTTACGAACTTCGCTAGTCGAGTTATTTCATTCTTATGAATTTAATCCGTGTCGTATTTATTTGACCTAAGCATTAAAACACAAAGATTTTATCCGTAAAATTTTGTAATTAAGCTGAAAATCAAATAAGACAAAATCCGTTATTCTTTTATGATATGCTTTCTTCTGATGAAACCAAATTTCGTAACAATGGAGACGTCAATAGACATAATTGCCATTATTATTTTCAAAGAAATCCACATTGGCAACGGAGTGAAGAATTGCAAAGGCAATAGTCTGTCAATCAAACAGATATAATGGGAGATCATATTATTGATCCATTTTTTTTTCAAGATAACGTTAGTGGGCAAAATTATTTGAATTTTTGGCAAAATCAATTGCTGATTCTTTCAGAAAATGTCCCTCTTCATATATTCGAATGTGATCGTATTCGAATGTGATTTATGCAAGATAAAGCCAACGACTGTTGAAAATATGCAAGAACGCATTCGTAATGTATTTAGGAACATAACGCCAGCTGTGCTTGAAAGAGTTGATAACAATTTTTACGAAAGGTAGTGTTTATGTATCCAAAAAGGAAGACATGTTTTCGAACACCTTCATACCAATAAAAACCTTCACCCAATAAAATATGTATTTTATCATTCTTAGGTATCCACACTCGCACGCAAACATGATCACACACACACACACACTTGTGCGTATTATGACTTGTGCGTTTTTGACTTGTGCGTATTAATGAACCCATTATTAAAATATGTATTTGGAATACTAATGGGCTATCACAATAGAAGCATCACAACAGAATGGGCTATTAAAAGAACTAAAATACTTCCTAAAAAGTATATAATAGATATTGCATTAATACCAGAAACACATCACACATCGAGCAGGAGCTAATTACGTATTCCTGGATATAACATTTATCATACGAATTATTCCGACGGTACCGCGCTTGGTGGAACAGCTCTAATTTAATATAAGAAGTAAAATCAAACACTATGAAACAAATATGTATCAAGAAGAATATCTACAGGTTACAAACGTAATAGTCGAAGACCGTCTGGATCCTATCACTATATCAGCCATTTATAGTCCTCCAAAACACAAAATCAATCATGAACGGTACAAGGCACTTTTTAGCACCTTAAGTTACAGATTTATTGCCGCAGGGAACTTTAATGCTAAGCACATACGGTAGGGATCGATACAAAATCTAGCTAAAGAACGTGAACTTTGGAAAGCAATGAAAGACTTGAACTTAAAACATATTTCTACTGGTAAATCGACTTATTGGCCTACAGATAAAAAGAAAATTCCAGACTTTATTGACTTTGCTATTGTTAAGGGAATAAATAAGTCATACTTCACTTCAAAATCATCCCTAGAATTATCTTCAGATCTTTCGCAGGTAATAATTACCCTATCCAATAAAATCGCTGATAAAATTAAACAACGTACTCTACACAACAACGAAACAAACTGGGCATTCTTTAAGCAACGGATCATAGACCATGTAAAAACCGATATCAAACTCAAAAGATAAGAAGAAATTATATAAGTCTTTGAACACTTCAACGATTGCGTACAACAAGAGGCCTGGGAAGCTACACCAGAAGACGATAATAATAACACCATTGTTACTAGAATTATTATTATTATCGTCTTCTGATGTAGCTTCCTAGGCCGCTTATTGTACGCAATCGTTGGAGTGTTTACAGGTTACTCTTGTTTTTAGGCGCGAGAGTATCGCCTTTCGCCCATCATCTATCTGCTATAACCACTATACAAGGTCACATTGCCCGGGGTTCGCGACTTGGACGCTAGATGATGGACTTACTGGTTAGTTGCATGTGTGCAACTCGGCATTGCGCAGCTTTTTGTAAATATGCCTCTTTCAGCGAGAGGCGCACCACCGCAGCCTAACCAGTCATTTGAACCCCATTAAGCCCATATTAGACTGTAGATTGGAATTGGATCGAAATATGACCAATTAAAAAATAATCTCAAATATAGTAAACTTAGCTCTGATTGAATAAATTTCAATCCAATACTCAATCCCAATCCGTAGCCTGATACGGGCTTTAGAAGTAAAACAGTTTCTATCGAAACTACAGTTTGGAAGCGGACGAAATGTTCGAAACCCAGCAAACACAATATTACATATAACGTATATCTTAGTTGCAATTTCCTACTCAACATATATTGGGTTGGCAAGAAAGTAATTTCGGTTTGTGCTAATAGATAGCGTTATGTTTGTGTCGTTATTCTTTTGTCAATGTTATAATTATTTTCTTTTCAGATTTGGTAGAAACACTCTTATGTTACTATAGAAACAAATTCCGTGTAATTTTGTTTACAATTTTGTTGGTTTACGGTCAATTTTAACCCCGAGTGCAAAAATGATCACACAGCGGAAGTCCAAAAAAGGCAATTGGCAAAGAATGCATGGTCTGCATGAACGAAGGTCGCAAGTGGCGTGATGTTTCCGCTAAATTTGCAAGATTCCTTCGGCGACGAGTCTATAAATCGACTGCCGTCACCGAAGGAAGAGAGAACCAGTCCACCGGCCGACCGAACCAGACGTTTCTATATCTAAGACTACATTTTGTAACACGCTAACAAAGGATTAAGTCAGTAAGACTCCTTTCCAAAATAAAAGTTTTATTAAAATACCTCCTTCATCACTGCTTCGTTTCCGATCCCGCAACAAATTGGTGGCAACGGTGGGATTGTTTTAGAAGATTGACAACAAACCTGCATCTGAAACAAAGAACGAGAAATATTAGTGAAAAATATTTCACAGAAATCAGTGGTAAAGTCAAGGAGGAGAGTGAATGAATAAGAGGCTCGAAACACACTGAAGGAGCGTCACCAACTTGGACGCTAGATAGACTTATTGGTTAGTTGCATGTGTGCAACTCGGCATTGCGCAGCTTTTTGTAAATATGCCTCTTTCAGCGAGAGGCGCACCACCGCAGCCTAACCAGTCATTTGAACCCCATTAAGCCCGTATCAGACTGTAGATTGGGATTGAGATTGGATTGAAATTTAACCAATTGGAAAATAATTTCAAAGAAAATAATCTCAAATATAGTAAATTTAGCCCTAACTGTATAAATTTCAATCCAATACTCAATCCCAATCCGTAGCCTGATACGGGCTTTAGAAGTAGAACAATTTCTATCGAAACTACAGTTTCGACAACGTTTCATTTAATGTTGTTAGAGATTTTTTTACAAATTAATAATTTAAATATTAGTCATTCTTTAATAATAAAAGTTATTGAAATCAATATTAATAATATTTTAATTATAAGATTATTATTATTATTTATGATTATTATTAATTATATGGTTGTGTGTGAAAATAATTCACTTTCAGAGGAGACAATTGGTCCTCATGGTCTCAACAGAGAACACGGAAGACACGAGATCGAGCTGCTCAATGGAATCGCGCCAACTTACCACATGCGGAAAGCACTATCTGCGAGTTCCTCCCCGGGCAGTGATCCAGGACGGTGAAGATGGCTCCAAATATTCGCAGCTTGCTTTAGATTCCAGGCCTCACGTTCCGGTCGAACGGCGATCACCAGCAAATTATAATTAACAATATAAAAGAAATAAAATTCTCCGAGCGAGTAGGATAAATAATATATCCGCTGAACAAAAGAAGCTTCTAATAATTCGCTGAATTACGTAAACTTCTAAATTTATTCGACTCGCTGTCTCAACAATAAAAGCTTGAATTAATATATTCGCATGACTCGAATATTCTTTATTAATTTTAGATTGCATCATTTTTTGTCGCGTGTATGCTATACGCTACGATAATTTCGTGTAAAAATAAAAAGGGGAACGTATTGATTAAATTCATGTAACACTTTATTGATTTTTATAGTCTTACTTTTATTTAGAATAAAATATTTGATCATATTTCACACATATAATATATATAAACATATAATATATAGGAATATAATATATATATCACACGTTGATTTTTTGCTCGCTCAATATTTTCTTATCTTTATACGGTTAAAAACTAGACGCAGATAAATACAAACATTTATATTACACTAGATTGCTAATTCCCGTGTTCCTAGAGGTAATTTTGAACCTCGAAAATTATATATTAATGCAAGTAAACGTCAGAGCATGCATAGCGTAAATGGTAAAGAAGATGTAATATGGACGATATTCATCATATTCATACGTATAAGAATTACATATACGTACATATATTAATTTTTTCATTTCAATCGGATATCAGTATTTTATCACTTATAGAATGCATGCACATGAGTTTAGTACATAGCTTTCGGAACCATGTATTTTATCCTAGTTAGCAGACTAACAATAACGTAGATGTCTATGATCACAAAGCGTAATCAACGCACGCGCGTTCGTCATCACTCAATCACACACAGCAGTTCTGTGTCTGCCGGCACGATTGTGTACGTCAACTTGCGCTTTATCTCCGAGCAGCTGATTTAAGACTAGATGACATCATCTCTGAGACGGAGCCGTAATGCTAATGCTTTCAAAATTGGCATTAGAATAAAATACTTTGATTGAAAAGCCTTCGTCTTCCAGAATATTCCGCCCCGGACAAGGGACAAGGTCCATGTCATCACGAAGGCGACCGAGGTAGCGCAGTGCACACTCTCGAAAGAAGACTGAGCTGCTCGGAGATTTCACACGTGCTTACGTATACGTATACACCGCCTCGTACCGACAGATCGATAAACCGGCGCACGACGCTCGTAAATGTACACAGTTAAAAACGTTTTTTAGTTTTGTTAACATTTTTTGTGTGTAGAAAGTTGTGTTAAATTTTTTTAGACAGTCGTATATTAATTTAACATATCGTTGTTGTGTTACTTAGACTTTCTTGTGTTAAATTAAGATTAACTATTTTCAAGTGTTAAAATAACATTTCCAAGTGTTAAAATACAATGTATATGTAAATGTATGAATTTTCGCTATGACATATTTTATATGTTAAAGTCAAGATCTAAAATGTGTTATTTTCCTCATTATAACAATTACCATGTGCTAAGATTTTTTTTATTTTTAACACAAATTATGTAAATCTAATATTTTTTCATTTTATCAAATCAGAGATCATTACTTTTTTCAAATGTTGAAGTAACATTCATTGTGTCAATTTAACACAAACTGTGATTCTTGACGGCATTCAATTGTTAAATTTTTGTGTTAATTTTTCACATATTATGCGTGTTACTTTTTAACATATTTGCTGTATGTTAAATTAACACATAAATGAGAGTGCATGATTTGAAACATATAAAATATGTCAAATTTAATATATCATTTCTTATAATATAGTAAACAAACACAATAGGGAGTTTTTGCAATACCGCATCAGTTGCCGCAAAGTTGGTAGTCACTCACAAGTTCGTGACATACCCCTCGTCTAGCAGTAAAGCGTCGGAAGACTGCAATGAAGTCACACTTCACTTCCAGGTACACCCCTCGGGAATTAGATAAAGATGGTGATGAACGCCTTGAAAGTCTTGTGGCCCTGTCCTCGCAGCGCTGTCAAATGGACCGGACCCGCTTAATCCACTCTCGACCGCAGGAAAGACCGGCAAGATGACACTCGTGCTTTCGGCAAGCTGCTCATGAGTGGCTGAAGCGGTGCCGCCGCCATCGTATATAGGAGGCAACGATGGATATGTTGTCTCACTAGCAGTCGTCTTCTTGGTAGCCAAAATTTTTGGCGGACGAGCCCCAATGTAAGCTGCATGTCGCCGTGAAGTGCGCGAAGATGACACGCATCGACGACCAGCCTCGTGAGATGCGACCCTGGTGGCAGGATGATTGGATGCCGTTCGTCGTAACGAAGCATGGCATGCCTGAGTCGCCTGCCCACTTGCAAAAGTCCATCGTCATTGAGGAAGGAGGCCAGTTTCAGGAGCTCCGTCCCGGCAGCAGCTGGTTGAACCTTGTAAGCCTCAGCTCCTCTGCATACGCCACCGCCTGAGCGCGATGGAAAGTTCCGGAAGGACCCGACATTTCGCCAAGTCTACGATGATTTATAATCAGAATATGAGGCTCTTGGTCACATGTCGGCTGGCGCTTCCCGGTCGGAGTTGGAGGTGCACTCGGGTTGCTTCCTGCTGCTCATGACATGCTTAAGCAGTCCGGCACGTCCACCAAGCTGCGAGTCGTCTTCAACGGCTTTCAGAGGACATGTGAGCGGCATTCGCTCAACGATCGCCTTTTGGTGGAACCAAGCCTTCTCCCGTGCTTGGCAGATCTCTTAATACGCTGGCGACGTCGTCGCTACGTCCCTGTAGCCGACGTGGAGAAAATGTACCGGTAGATTTTAGTACACAAGAAGGACCGCGATCTTCAGAGGAACCTATGTAGGGAAGGAAAGGTTCAGGCGTATCTTTTGAACGCCGTCACCTATGGCCCAGTTTGCGCGCCGTTCTTGGTCATCCAGACGCTGCAGAGACTGACCAATGAGGAAGAATCCCAGGTTCCCTCTAAGAGTGGCCTCCTTGCGGAGTGACGTCTACGTCAATGATATTCTCATTAGGGCTTCTACGATGCGCGAAGCCTTGGAGATGCGCCGCCAGCTGGAGATGGTGTGCACGGCAGGCAGATTTCCGCTAGGAAAATGGACAGCTAACCACAGCTGATTGCAGACATTCCGGCGGACCGGTGGACGATGCACGGTGTTCGGGCCTGGCAAGTTGCAAAGAGTCACTCCAATTTGGGCTTGGAGTGGAGGCCGAGCGACGACACCTTCTCCTTCGTGATTTGACCATTCGAGGAAGGTATTACCACGGTGCGCATCATCTTGTCAGATCGCAACTCTTCGATCCGCTCGGATGAATATTCTTCGTCACTGTGAGAGCTAAGTGCATCATCCAGACGACATGGCTGAAGCGGATCGGCTGGGATGAGCCACTGCCGGTTGGAGACACTACCGCTTGGGAGGCGTTTCGCTTCCTCTCTTGCGCGAACTCCACATCTTACGATGGATCGGCGCCAAACTGTCGACTTGCGCAGCAGAGCTTCATGGTTTCGCTGACGCCTCAGAGCTCGCATATGTCGCGGTGCTCTATCTGAAGACGACAGTGGAGAACAACAGGCGCGTCACACTTTTGTGCGCCAAAACTAAGGTGGCCACGTTGAAGCGGCTTTCGCTGCCGTGACTGGAGCTATATGCCGCCTCCTTACTGATGACGCTGGCCGCACATACTTTAGAGATCTTGAGGATGCCGGGCTCAGTCGTCCACCTTTGGACAGACTCAACCTTGATCACCCTCTGCTGGCTTCAGGATCATCCAGGTAGATGGACCAGCTTTATGGCAAATAGCGGAGATCCAAAAGCTTCTCCCTGATGCCCGCTGTTATCATGTATTTGGACGGAAAAATCCGGCGCAGTGCGCTTCGAGGGGGATGTTCTCTCGCACATTGCTCGGCCACGAGCTGTGGTGGTAGAGTCTTGCCATCTTTATTTCAAGCAGTTGGCCTCCTCACAATCCCGTCGATGCATGCAAGGAGATGCCGGAGATGCATAGGAGCATGTTGTAAACGGGAAGGAGGAGGAGAACAAGTTGCTAACTCGACATTCGAGCCTGAGCTGACTGCTTCGGGTCACGGCTTGGATGCGGTGCTGGAGTCCGCGTCATCGCCGTCTTGCTTCAGAGGACTTGGTCTTTCTCGCGCCGACGAATTGTGGCAAGCGGAGGTCATCTGAACCGCGACGGATTCCCGGACGATGCATGTGGAAGTAGCGTGTGACTACACCACCGTTTTCATCACAGTCTTCCGACGCTTTACTTATTTCATTTGTAGATAAATAATTATGAACGTATAAATAAGGTTAATTATAAAACACATTATAAGTTTATCAATCAGGATGTATCAAAAATACTTGGACAAACTTTGAATTATTTATTATTATTATTGAATGAACTTTACAATAATATATTATCTGTTTGAAATCGTCAGCTCATATATATAGGAAGTGTTCAAAATATCCTGTTCTTGCTTCTACATACACATGAACTCATCGGATCATGGACTGTCGCACCCTTTCAAAGACTTCCACACGGTGTCGAGTGGTTTCGCAGGCTTCCATGAAATGTAGGCTTCCATGTGTTATTGTAAAGTTCTTTCAATAATAACTCAAAAACGAGCATTACCGGACATTTACGTGACATTTTTTTCCTTGTTTTGGTGTGAGGAGGCCGCCCCCAAAGTTTGTCCAAGTATTTTTGATATACGCTATATATAACTAACGAAATTTGTATATATATTAAAAGTAATACATGCATACAAAAATATAATATACATATATATTTTTATTCTTCAGCCATAATCGCCAAGAAGGGACTTGGTTTATAATTTGACATGAACTTCACTCAATCATCCATCCATTCACACCTCTCCTGCTCATTTCCCTTTCTTTATCCTGTATCTAATAGTATAGTATTTAATATAATGTATTCAACCTGAACAACCACAGCTTCCACAGTTACCGCAATAAATGATTCGAAATAAAATGATAGTATAATTTTACATATTCTTTATAAGGTAAAAGAATGTACAGGCATAGTTATTTTGCGATATATTAAATCTGAAAACGATCAATGAGAAGCAGAAATCAAGGTGCTAGAGTGAATATGAACGAAATAAAATTCTTGGTGGTCAATGCTTTGCTATTCTCATATACACGCGTGTAACACAGAGCTCCCGTAAACAAACGTTGACCCATAAATAATGTTCAGTTTTTTCTATTATTGTTTCCTTCTCCCGGACACGGCTCCAGAAATCGAGACTTACCGCACTAAACGGCGCCCACAACCTTCAAATTAAAAGTATAAATAAAATAACATTTTTACGTATTCCATAATTATTAATTATTAAAAGATGACTAACCAAGAAATAATGTTGAAAGGAAAGGAGATCGATGAGCAAGTGGAAAGAAAATGAATGAATAAAAAATATAAAACAAAACGAATTCGTACCGGAAATAATTCCTATTCATACTACAATGTGGCATGTTTAATGGGAAAGGGATAAATGTAAAAGAAAAATTAATGTGTCCTGAGAGCGAATGTAGAAATAAAATTTTTAGAAAATATGGAGCTTAGTTGTGAGAAATGAGATGATATACGAGACGGTCAGAACACACCAAGTGGCGAGAATGTTCGAGTTAAATGTCGTGATCATGATCATCACTTTTGAATCGTCGAAATCTGCGTGTGTGAAGTTGGCGTCTCATTTGGTGGAAACTCACAATCTATTGAGAGTTCTGGCTTCTTTTTTAATAGTTCTATAGTTCCTGATAGGTTAAACAAATAGTTCCGCTAATTAAAGCCAAAAAACCGCCAACTTCACGCGGCGTCTCACTTTGTCCTACATGATTTCCGCGCCTATACATTGTGAGATTTTACTAAATTTACAGTTTTACCAAAGTTCTATAAAGAGTTCTGCTCTATAAAAGCAAAATAGATGATTACAATTAAGAAAGGAAGAATAATAATGATAATAAATTAATGATAATAAATTTTTTTCAAAAATCGGCCAATTCTTGACAGTTCTGGTAGCCCCCCGAAGAGTTCTATCGGTTTTCTTCATGACTCGAATCGATTCGAGCAGAAATGAAAGAGTTCTAACTCATCAAAGTATCGCAGACGCTGAATTTTCTAACAGAAAAATTTTTTTCGAAAATCGGTTAATTTCTTGAGAGTTCTGGTAGCCCCCCGAAGAGTTCTATCGGTTTTCTTCATGACTCGAATCGATTCGAGCAGAAATGAAAGAGTTCTAACTCATCAAAGTATCGCAGACGCTGAATTTTCTAACAGAAAAATTTTTTTCGAAAATCGGTCAATTTCTTAAGAGTTCTGGTAGCCCCCCGAAGAGTTCTATCGGTTTTATTTATGACTCGAATCGATTCGAGCAGAAATGAAAGAGTTCTAGCTCATCAAATTATCGCAGATGACGAATTTTCTAAGAGAAAATTTTTTTCGAAAATCGGTCAATTTCTTTACAGTTCTGGTATCCCCCCGAAAAGTTCTATAGGTTTTCCTTATGACTCGAATCGATTCGAGCACAAATGGAAGAGTTCTAGCTCATCAAATTATCGCAGATGACGAATTTTCTAAGAGAAAACTTTTTTTCCAAAATCGGTCAATTTCTTTATAGTTCTGGTAGCCCCCCGAAGAGTCCTATCGGTTTTCCTTATGACTCGAATCGATGATTCGAGCAGAAATGAAAGAGTTCTAGTTCCTCCAAGCATCGCAGATGCCGAATTTTCTAAGAGAAAATTTTTTTCGGAAATCGGTCAATTTCTTGAGAGTTATTATTATCATTAATTTATTATCATTTTCATTAATCTTTTCTTAATTATAATCATCTATTTTGCTTTTATGGAGCAGAACTCTTTATAGAACTCTAGTAAAACTGTAAATTCAGCAAAATCTCACAATGGATAGGCGCGGAAATCATGTAGGACAAAGTGAGACGCAGCGTGAAGTTGGTGTCTCAGTTTGTCCGAAGCGGTTTTTTCGCTTTAATTAACGGAACTATTTGTTTAACCTATCAGGAACTATAGAACTGTTAAAAAAGAAGCCAGAACTCTCAATAGATTGTGAATTTCCACCAAATGAGATGCCAACTTCACACACGCGAATTTTCTATATCCAACTAGGAGAAACATTTTTTTCGAAAATCGGTCAATTTCTTGAGAGAGTTCTGGTAGCCCCCCCAAAGAGTTCTGTCGGTTTTCCTCATGACTCAAATCGATTTTAACAGAAATAAAAGAGTTCTAGCTCATCAAAGTATCTCAAATGCCGAATTTTTTAGTTGTCGTTCTGTCGACATGGTATTCGTATGCTGCCAGAAAAATGGGAGAAAGTAGTGGCTAGCGATGGACAATACATTCAATGATATGTTCTTTACTAATTTTTTTAAATAAAGCATACATTTTCACGAAAAGCAGCGAGAATTTATTCAAGTCCCCAATATGCAACCATCATGTCGCGTAAAGTTTTCGAGTTTGTTAGTGTTTCCTATAGGAGCCTGGATCTATTATAAATAAAAACGTACTAAGATGCAAATTACTTTGCAGATAAAATGTGTACTTGTTAATAAATGTTTATTTACAAGTAAGGTAAAAATCACACGAACATATATGCAAAAATATTTTTAGAGCACATAAATATCGACATAAATGCATAAATAACTATAATATAACCTTTAAGGTAACACTGAATGCCGATTTATATGTGGCTTCCACAGGTTCCATAGTTCTACTATCGAGGTTTTTGACGCAAAATAAATTAGCATTAGGGCTCTTTCTTGGTAATTCAATCGTCGGAAAATGTTTCCGCAATCAATTATTTCCCGCGGGAGAATAATAATATCCATGAAATATCGCAAAATATTTTCTTCGTGAATAACGGCTCTTCCCGACCTTGTTGCCTTAGGAGTGATTTCGGTCACTTTCTTTCAAAGTGCTTCAAGCATCATTCCCGGGATCTTGGTTTTTCGCAACAATTCTAAATCCAGAAGAGATTAAGACGATCGATTTTTCTTAATTTCCGCGATTAAACATTCACTTCGAAAAACTGCGGATATCTATGCGTTATTGACGAGGAAACTTTTTCAAAAAATATTTTTGTACTACTCTGCCGACACTATTATTTCCCTAAATGAAATAATTAACAATAATAATAATAATGAATAAAGGGGGAAGTAGGCTAAGAAGCCCCTTATCTCTGCGACCTCCAAATTTACATCTGACGACTGTGAAGGCCAATCCAGTACGTCAACGTCATCTTCCTGTTTTCACGCAATACAAGTTCTTGCTTGAATCTCCTTATACGCGATTTTATTGTGATCTGTCTCTGATGCCAGGAACCTTTTGTATTTCTCACTTTTATCTTTTATGTTCTTTTCCACACTCCCCACCAGTATAGTTTGTTCTTTCGTGATTCGATAGTATTGAAAGTGGAGGTTATATCCATTATATTCATTTTCATCTAGGCGGTTTCTATTGTTGTATCCGAGCCACAAGGTTTGTGGCAGCGTCTGTTTTCCGCGAGCCTTAGGCATCTGATCGATTCAACAATTGAAGAAAGATTGTCTGGACAACGGAATCAATTACTGCGAGAGAGAGATCAGCTGAGAAAGAAGCTTTGACAACGTTCTTAAGAATTTGCGCTAAAACCTGAGCTTTTGTATATTCGAAAAGTGTTCTGTTATTATAAAATAGTAAATAGCTTTTCCTAAATGAATTATAACTATTCCCGTGAACTCGGTACGCGCGAGTCGTACTCGGGGTATCTACCAATCGGGCCGGAGTATAGGGGGTCGGGGGAACTGCGCAGGCACTCCCTCCCCGACACCTCAGCACTGTGGCTCTAATGAAACCCCTCGCCCAAGTGCCGCGCCCCCTCCTACAAAGGGAGTCTGTGGCGCGGCGCCCTGGCCGGTCGCCCGACCGGGTTGGCCACCAGGTTTCTAACTGGAGAAAGCCATCCTCTCTCCTAGCCCCCCTCTTTAACCGAGGGGAGCGGGGCCCCTGACCTCATCTCTACAAGGCGGAATGCGTGGTTCCACGCAGCCTTACACCTCGGTCTCATACCCATTCACGCGTACCCATGATGCAGAGAATATCATTGCATGATAAAAATTAGGAGGCACAAACTGATATTGATTTCGCACGTGACCAAGCGCCTTTCAATGTCCCTTTCCTTTAACTCGTGTGGTACCCAATTTCCTGTCTTCTGCACCACTACCAGAGCATGTAGGCGTTTTCCAACGGTGGATCGATCAACATCCAATGCTACAGACAATTCTTCAAGTGTCTGACATGGATCAATATCAAGCAATTTCTCAAGTTCCTCATTTTGGAACTTTTTTGGGGCACCATCGCGTTCTTTGTCGTTGACATCGAAATCACCACTTTTGAAGCGTTGGGACCAATATCTGCAAGTTGGCTCTGATGGAGCATGGTCGCCGTAAACATCCACAAGCAAACGGCACGTTTCCCCAGCACATTTCTTCAAAAGATAGTAGTGGAGAAGAACTTCCCGCAAATGCTGCTTTTTTAGAACAAATTCCGACATTTTCGATGCGATATGAATAGTTGCTGTTTGCACTCCACACAAAAGTCTTATACTGCGTTTAACAGCTTACATATACACCTTTTAAATCCATATATCGAAAGGTTAGAAAAGATGCAAGCGATACTATTAATGCCATCTATGGGGAAACGATTAAAACTTATTCCCATACCCAATATTTAACACCGAACTTTTAGTTCCGAATTTTATTTTAAAACCCTAGTCACATTTTTGAGATGTTTTACAAACATTTTATGAAAAAAACAGAAATTGAAACTTTTGAAGGTTATAAATGTATTCCCCCCTTAATTCTGTAGTGCGTGCCGTGTCGCAACAACAGTTCATATATACGCTAAAAGCACAGGATTCCCACGTCGGGACCACGGCCGCGGAAATAAAATCACTTCTATGTATTTATAAAATTATAAGATTTTATTAACCCTTTCGTTATGAGAGTCGATTATAATCGGCATCTATGCTACCACGTGGGTGTACGAACGCCGATCGGCACCTGCGCGATGACCTCTTTGTGCAATCGATGACTATAATCGACGCTCTATTAATATAACTCTTAATATCTTAAAAGATTAAGGTTAGATTTTTGTTTAAAAGTTTGTTAAAGTTTATTTGACACTTAAAAAAGTGTACATACAAAAGAGTGTCAAGGCGGCGTTGTTCGGATGGAAGGCGTAAGCTCGGACACCAGAAATTGCCGTCACATAATATGTACACCTTTATTGCGGTGTCGCGTTCAGAGCAGTTCCCTCGCGGGGTGAATTGCCGCAAACGAAGGGTTAAAAATATAAAAACGGTTGCAAGAAAGAAAGAAAATTATACCAAGAGAACGGAGTAACACGGAGAATGCAGAGATATACAAAATAAAGGGTACTTCAGGAGGTAATAAATATTTTATATTTACGTTAGACATTATAACAAGTACAAACAGGCCGTTTAAGGAAAGGCCGGAAAGGGAAATGTGTAATTATATATTAGGCGATATTAGGAATAAAATTGTTAGGAAAGCTGGAGCTAAGTTGAAAGTTGAGGACGGCTGCCTCAACTGGAGCGAAAATACCGAATGGCGAGCGCCCTGCTCGAAGTTTGATATCGTAGTATGGTATCGGCGGCTGCAGTTATGACGCGCGAAGCACAATCGCGCGAAAAACACACGAGCCAGAGTTTACAACCATGGAAGAAAAGGAATATCGGTCAGTGATTCGATTCCTTTTTTGGATGGGAAGATGCGTGAGGAAATCAAAGTGAATTTGCATGCCATTTATAAGAGGCACAAATTCGAGTACTACTATAAATATCAAATATTAATAACTATCAAATATTGATTTAATGAACACGAGTTCGACGTTATCTACGACAGGCTCAGATAACAGTAAATACACCTCGACCGTATTCGTGGACACTTTCTGCCGCGGCAGAGCCGACCCTCGTAGGCGGAACAGCGCGGAGCTGTCCGTCATCGAGGCAGAACGACAACGGAATCTCCAACAACACGTTCAAGCTCAGCTGAGGCCTCTTGGAATCCAAGAGTATCGGCGGCAGCCGTTACGCGGCGCGGCTGTTCCTCCGCTTTTTAAAACTTGCGCTCCTCTGTCAATTTAATTTCAATCGGATCTCATATGTGGAACTTGGCACTCTCGCAGTTTCAGTGGTCGCACGCCTCGCGTGCCATAATTAATACTGCAGGAAATGCGCTCGAGAAGAACGTACACTTGCGGCCGCGGCGTGTACACATCTTTAGGCATCGAAGATAATACGTTTCAGGTAACAGCCACTACACCGCTCTAAGTGACTTAACTTCATTTACATAAACACATTTAAATGGAATATTATAATTTCGTATTACGCACGGCGTTCAGTCTCATCCTTGTTGCTTTCGTGATAATTCAACTTTAATCAAATGTTGCTGCTAACAAGCTGAGCATAAGGACAGTTCTATGTACCGTTCAAAGGTTCTTCAATAGGGTAATAAATGATCTTTTACTAATTCTGCGTTCTGTTTTCCTAGGAAAATTCTTCGTTTCATTGGACGATTTCATGGAAATCAATTTACGGAAGAAGGTGAAGATCCGCAGCCGGGCACTTCAACAAAAAAACTAAGCACTGCAACTCGAGACGATATTGTATACAACCCACAGCATTTTTATAGAATTGTAGAGTTTTTTACAGTTTTTAGAACTCTTACCGAACTTCTTATTTGCAAAACGTGTAAGAAAGATATACGATTTCAAGAATCGGGAAACAGAGGTTTCGGTTTCAAACTGCTTCTTTTGTGTTCTTGTGGTCACAGAGAAATAAATTCTGGGTCGTTGATTAATACAGGGTTTGAAATAAACAGAAGGATAGTTTTTGTAATGAGATTGCTGGGTCTTGGTCAAGAAAGCATAAATATTTTTGGTGGTTTAATGGATATAGGTCAAGGTATAAGCATAAATACATACGAACGTATTGTGCGACATATTCATACCGCGGCCAGTTCTGTTTTTGATAGAATGTGTAAAAAAGCCGTAAAAGAAGAAAAAGAAAAAAATACTGAAAATGAAAGACTTGCAGACAAATTTAAAATATCTGGTGATGGATCGTGGAAAAAACGCGAGTTTACCTCATTATACGGTGTTACAACGCTCATCGGCTATTATACCGGTAAAATAATTGATTTAGTCGTAAAAAGTGCATACTGTCAGGCTTGTATTATTTGGAAAAAAAAAGAAGGCACAGAAGAATATGCTGAGTGGTATGAAGAGCATGAGAGTAAATGTTTCGCGAATCATTCAGGCTCGGCCGGAAAGATGGAGGTAGATGCTATCAAAGAGATGTTTTTACGGTCTGAAAAAAAATTTGAAGTGAAATATGTAAATTATATCGGCGATGGCGATTCTAAAACTTTTAAGGGTATTTTAGACATTAATCCGTACGGCGATAAATGTCCAGTAACAAAAAGCGAGTGTGTCGGACATGTAGAGAAGCAGATGGGGACGCGACTGCGTAACATAAAACAAGCAAAAAAACTCGGCGGAAAGGGAAAATTAACTGAGGCTTTAATAAGAAAGTTAACTAAATATTGTGGATTAGCCATAAGGCGAAATATGAATTCAGTAGAAGGAATGAAGAAAGCGATAAAAGCAACACTTGAGCATTTAATTTCCACGAACAAGAATCCGAAGCATGAAAACTGCCCGCCCGGTAGGGAAAGCTGGTGCAAGTGGCGCAAAGCTGAGGCGCTTGGTAAAATACAAGAATATGAGTATCCTCCTCCACTCAACCCAACAATTGTGAAGTACATTCTTCCTATATACGAAGATTTATCAAGAGATGATCTTCTCATAAGATGTTTAGGCGGACACACTCAAAATTCCAATGAAAGTTTTAATTCTACAGTCTGGCGTCTTGTTCCTAAACATCTCCACGCGGGCTCAAAAATAATAGAAACTGCTTCATTTATCGCTGCATCCGTTTTCAATGAAGGATACAGTAGCATCTTGAAGATGATGAATCTGTTAGAAATTCAGTTGGCCTATAAACAAAAACTTTTAGTGAACGCTACGACGAAGAGCGGCTTACGAGGCAGCGGCGCCGAAGCCAAAGTGCCACGAAAGAGACTCGGGCAGCTCATAGGGCCAGTCTAATGATTCAAAATGAATTATATGAGGAAACTGAAGGGCTTCTGTATGGAATCTGTATCAGGAATTGATGATTAACCTATGATTGCTGTAAGTTATCAAAAAATTATACTTTTCGGTTGCTAAAACTTTAAACGTGTTTTTCTCAAAACAGTATTTTTCAAGTTTGTGTACACGATAGAGAAAAATCTAATTAACGGATCAAGTTCTATCTTAGCTAATTTTGTTCGTTGTTCGTTTCTTTACCAAGTGAACCTAAAACGGAGTAAAAAAATTAAATTGGACTAGTTCTTTTGTACTAAAAAAGCGAAATTTTTTGATGGAAAATGAAATTTTTCTTTCAGAATAGTGTCAGTTTCTCAATTTTTATTATTTTTTCGGTTTTTTAGGTTCACTTAGAAGGTAATAATGTAAAATTAATAAAAAACTTTGAATCGCTTGTTTCAGAGCTTGTTTAAGATTTACGCTCTCTAGAATGTACACAATAGACCAACTACAGCGGCGAGGCGCTACAGGCATTTGCCTATTTCGCTAACATAACGGCTATATTATTACATTAAAAAAAATTTTTTTTTACTTCAAATATGCAATAACATATTCTAAAAGTATGGGAGTAATTGCTTTTATTTTACGTATTTAAAAAAATTCCTAAAAATCATGTATTTTTCGGGCTCCTAAAGTAGAATCCCCCCTTAACGGCTCATATTAATTGTCGGTGTAGCTCTCGTGCGTTCTCGTCTCTACGATGTACTTGTTGCAGTACTTATCTCGTCCTGATTTCCACCGTGAAGCCGTCCCACGGCTTTGGGCCGTCGAGGTAGCCATTGATCGGGATTTTGTTGCTGATTTTCTTCTCGTATCCGTATACCTTGCCGTTGTCCTCGTGTATCTCCTTCTCGAAAATATACTTTTCGTCGTTACTGTTGGTGGGCGCTGCGTGATGTACGTGTCCATATAGCATTTCGGAGTCGCGACCGGCGACCGCACGATCGGCTTGTCGAAGAGCTCGGACTTCTTCAGTGGCGCATTCGCGCAGTTGCGCTTAGCGGCGAACATCTCGCCAGCTAACAGTCTGAACTTAATCTTGGATTCCAAGAGGTCTCAGCTGAGCTTGGACGTCTTGTTGGAGATTCCGCTGTCAATCTGCCTCGATGACGGACAGCTCCGCGCTGTTCCGCCTACGAGAGTCGGCTCTGCCGCGGCAGAAAGTGTCCACGAATACGGTCGAGGTGTATTTACTGCTGTCTGAGCTTGTCGTAGATAGCCTGTCCATCACGTCGAACTCGTGTTCATTAAATCAATATCTGATAGTAGTGCTCGAATTTGTGCCTCTTATAAATGGCATGTAACTGCACTTCGATTTCCTCATACATCTTTTCATCCAAAAAAGGAATCGAATCACTGACCGATATTCCTTTTTTTCCATGGTTGTAAACTCTGACTTGTGTGTTTTTTGCGCGATTGTGTTTCGCGCGTCATAACAGCTGCGGCTGAACCATACTACGATATCAAACTTGGAGCAGGGCGCTCGCCATTCGGTATTTTCGCTCTAGCTGAGGCACCCGTCCTCAACTAACAATTTAGCTACGCTTTCCTAACAATTTTATTCCTAACATCGCCTAATATATAATTACACACTTATTTTTCCGGCCTTTCCTTAAACTGCCTGATTATACTTGTTATAATGCCTAAGGTAAATATAAGATATTTATTACCTCCAGAGGTACGATTTATTTTATATTTCCCTGTATTCCCTGTATTTCTCCCTTCTCTTGGTATATTTCTCTTTCTTTTTTGTAACCATTATTATTTTTTTAACCCTTCGGTTGCGGTAACTCACTCCACGGGAGAACCGTTGCTGAACGCGACACCGCAATAAAGGTGTACATATTAAGTGCGAGCTATTTCCGATGTCCGAGCTTATGTCTTCTATCCGAACAACGTCGCCTTGATACTCTTTTGTACGTATACTTTTTTAAGTGTCAAATAAATTTTAAACAAACTTTTAAACAAAAATCTAACCTTAATCTTTTAAGATATTAAAAGTTATATCAATAGTGCGGGTGTCGATTATAGTTAGCGTTTGTACAAAGAGGTCATCGCGCGGGTGCCGATCGGTGTTCGTACACCCAGGTGGTTGCATGAATGCCAATTATATTCGGCCTCATAACGAAAGGGTTGATAAAATCTTATAATTTTATAAATATATAGAAGTGATTTTATTTCCGCGGCCGTGGTCCCGACATGGGAGTTCTATGTTTTTACGCGTATATATCAACTGGTGTTGTGACGCGGCGCGCGCTATAGAATTAAGGGATGAAATACATTTACCACCTTCAAAAATTCCAATTTTTGTTTTTTTCATAAAATGTTAGTAAAACATCTAAAAAATGTGATTAGGGTTTTAAAATGAAATTTGAAACTAAAAGTCCGGTGTTAAATATTGGGTATGGGAATAAGTTTTAATCGTTTCCCCATAGATGGCATTAATAGTATCGCTTACATCTTTTCTAACCTTTCGATACATGGATTTAAAAGGTGTATATGTAAGCTGTTAAACGCAATATAAGACTTTTGTGTGGAGAGCAAACAGCAACTATTCATATCGCATCGAAAATGTCGGAATTTGTTCCAAAAAAGCAGCATTTGCGGGAAGTTCTTCTCCACTACTATCTTTTGAAGAAAAGTGCTGCGCAAACGTGCCGTTTGCTTATGGATGTTTACGGCGACCATGCTCCATCGGAGCCAACTTGCAGATATTGGTCCCAACGCTTCAAAAGTGGTGATTTCGATGTTAACGACAAAGAACGCGATGGTGCCCCGAAAAAGTTCCAAAATGAGGAACTTGAGAAATTGCTTGATATTGATCCATGTCAGACACTTGAAGAATTGTCTGTAGCATTGAATGTTGATCGATCCACCGTTGGAAAACGCCTACATGCGCTGGGAGTGGTGCAGAAGGCAGGAAATTGGGTACCACACGAGTTGAAGTAAAGGGACATTGAAAGGCGCTTGGTCACGTGCGAAATCAATATCAATTTGTGCCTCCTAATTTTTATCATGCAATGATATTCTCTGCATCATGGGTACGCGTGAATGGGTATGAGACCGAGGTGTAAGGCTGCGTGGAACCACGTATTCCGCCTTGTAGAGATGAGGTCAGGGGCTCCGCTCCCCACGGTTAAAGAGGGGGGCGAGGAGAGAGGATGGCTTTCTCCAGTTAGAAACCTGGTGGCCAACCCGGCCGGGCGACCGGCCAGGGCGCCGCGCCACAGACTCCCTTTGTAGGAGGGGGCGCGGCACTTGGGCGAGGGGTTTCATTAGAGCCACAGTGCTGAGGTGTCGGGGAGGGAGTGCCTGCGCAGTTCCCCCGACCCCCTATACTCCGGCCCGATTGGTAGATACCCCGAGTATGACTCGCGCGTACCGAGTTCACGGGAATAGTTATAATTCATTTAGGAAAAGCTATTTACTATTTTATAATAACAGAACACTTTTCGAATATACAAAAGCTCAGGTTTTAGCGCAAATTCTTAAGAACGTTGTCAAAGCTTCTTTCTCAGCTGATCTCTCTCTCGCAGTAATTGATTCCGTTGTCCAGACAATCTTTCTTCAATTGTTGAATCGATCAGATGCCTAAGGCTCGCGGAAAACGGACGCTGCCACAAACCTTGTGGCTCGGATACAACAATAGAAACCGCCTAGATGAAAATGAATATAATGGATATAAGCTCCACTTTCAATACTATTGACCCGCAGCCAGGACAGAAGCTTCTTCTCAGCACCCCTTCAGGGGTCTCCTAATAATCTAGCTTACTAGTGGCTTAAACAGATCAGTGTTTCGCCAGTTGTTAATTATTCTGTGCAACGATCTCGTGCATTTTTGGATCATCGTGCGCAATCCAGCGGAAACCAGCTTCCTATTCTTAGCGCAAAATTTGGGTCATCCACCCTCACCGACACACAGCAATTACACTCTTTATTTTCGACAAATAGCGCAGCACCAACAATAAGTTATTTATACTTTCTTTTGCCTGAGCGACCTCTTTCTTTTCATTTCTCTTCTTTTCTTCTTCTCTTCTTTTCTTCCCTTCTCTTTTCTTCTTCTCTTCTTTTCTTTTCCTTTCCTTTTTCTTCCATTTTTCTATCCCCCTTGGCATTCCTCCTAAATTGTGAAATCCGGTGTCAGTGGCCCAATCTTGTCGATTTCAATCGGACATAACGAACACGGATTTTTGCTCTGACCGCGATTGTTTATATATATATATATATATATATATATATGTATACGTACACATTATAAAATCTTACAAATTTTATAATGTGAACTTCCGCCTAATCAATAAAACAAGTTATTTGTAACTGTAAGCCAATCACGTTTTCCAACTAATTATTCACAATAAAAATTCTCCCTTCCCTCAACTATCGCTCACAGTCCTATCCCAGGTAAAGGGATTCAGTTCCCTGACCTTAATAAAGGACCACCGACGTACGTCCGCGCTAGATAAAAAGATCATTCCGATCCTCGATCTGCACCGCAGACTTGCGAATACGTCGGAGCTTGTGAGAGCAAACGTCAAGTTGCGTTTCTCCTCCAGGACATAACATATAAAAATTGAGGGCTCAGCCGGGATCAATTGTGCGATAATTGAAAAAGAGCGTGAATACGCGATCGAATTCAGATAAATCCGAGGTTGAAAAGGCATACCAACAGGCCATGCAGGCAACGCTTAAACCTTCTAAAACAATTGTTTTGGTTTGTCTGATTATGATTATTTTTTTAATTGTCTTTGTTACAGCAATTTTTGTATAATGGATAAATCCCTAATTCATAATATTTGTAAATATGAGTTTCATCTTGGGAATAATGCGACGCAAACGTCCCGAAATGTAAATAAAGTGTTTGGTGAAAATTCAACTAAGGACCGCACAATGCGCCGATATTTCATGAAATTTCGTTCAGGAGATTTTAATCTTGAGCTACTTGACCGAAGCAAAGTGAATAATAATGAACTGAAGGCTATGGTAGAAGCAGATATATCTCTAAATGTGCATGAATTAGCAGAAAAGTTTAAAGTTACTACTTCAACAATATCAAATCATTTAAGACAAATTGGCAGGATGAAGCTGCTGATTAAATGGGTGCCGTATACATTGAACATAGAAAAAAACCCTAAAAAGACCATAGAAAAAAAACCCCTCTCCATGTTTGTCTTTCTTTACTATTATGAAATAAAAACGAATCATTTGTACACCGTATTATTGCGTGTGATACAAAATGGGTTTATTACGATAATCGCACGATGGCACGATGGCACGGTTAATTGAAGAGCCGCAGCTGAATATTTATAAAAAAAAACTAATGCTAACGATTTCGTGGTCCAAGAGTGGTGTAATCCACTACAAGTTTATGAGACTTGCTTAAACTTAGAAACACTCTGAGTACCGTCACTATCACCAGACCTTTCACCAACGGACTATCACCTCTTCTATACATTAGAGTTTCCTGCAAGGAAACTTTTTCGATACTCGACAGGCTGTGCAAAATGTCTTCGACAATTTTATCTCTGCGTCTTATTATCGTTCCGAAGAGAGAAAAATATCGAGAGCGCGGTAGTCGCTAGACCAGAAACCGAACCCGGATCTTTCGCTTGCCGGGCGACTGCTCTAAACCACTGAGCTACCTGACGCTCCACGCTCACGATATTCTCCTCTCCTTAGATAACGTTAAGAGATATCGTTCAGAAGCGACATTTCTAGTGCTATCCCGAGCGCACGGCGACTACAGAGAGAGGCATTGTTACTTGTACCTAGTGGTACAAGCTGGTGGTCTCTCAAAGTCAAAGGTTACTATCCTTTAAGACCTGCTGTCCATGTATGCCGGCCTCCACCGTTGCCCCTCCTTATCCGGTGCAAATCATATAAATAACGCCATATTTTGGCTGCCCCCGGGCGCTTGGTCACGTTTTTGCAACGCGCCGAAGGCACCTGGAAGGCCTACGTGGCCTACGAAGGCGATACATACGGCTTACACGGACTTCTCGATTTGTACCCGATATTTCGTCGCCTCTTTTGCTCGGGTATGCCGAAAGCGATCGATGACGAATTCGTCGGGCGGAGAGACTCGATCAAATGCGGACGCGACGCTACTTTCTTCACGTCCCTGTGCGGATTCAACCGATTTCTGTCGATGAGTCTAATTTTGATTAATTTTGACCAACTCGCTCAATTACACTGAAAGAGCAAGAGATTTAGATTATGCACTGACTCATCATTGAGGTGGTTTCTTTTTTCGTGCATAACCTAGTCGTAATGTACGGCTTGTCTCACCTCTAGTGTGAGCTCACCGTCAAACTAAGTGAGAAACATACATGATGAATGATAATTTTTTATTCACGTACTCAACTGATGTCCCCCTCTTTTGGGGGCTTCTCTGCACAGTTACATTATATTGTACGGACATGTTTCACTTCTCGTGTGAACTCGCCCCGTTAGGAAATTAGACTACGCCAATGTGCAATTGAGATTCAGCTAATTTAATGTCTCGATTGGGACTTCTTCTACGACCATATTTATATGTCGTCTCATCGTATTGTACGGTCATGACTCACCTCTTGTGTGAACTCGCCGCCAATATCTGGACAATTTTGCACACTTGTCGGCATGCATCGCTAATTAACAAGATTATCTGTAATGCTATGGCTCCTCTGTAATGTTATGGCCAGGGCCCCGTTCCCTATTTCCCCATGTCTCGAACTCTCTTCTTTCTTTCCCCGCTCCCTTTTGCGGCGCTCCTTTTTTTCTCTTTGTCTTTCCTATCTTTCTTCCGTTCTTACCGTCGTTCTCCTCCTGCTTCTCCTCCTCCACCCTCTCCTCATCCGGCAAAGTCGAAGCCCGCACGGCCATATCTAGCGTTAAATTCTGCATTCGAGAAGATCGACGAAAACATAAGGCCGTCGAACCGTCTAGTTGTTTCTCTGACCGTCACACCCGGACAATTTTGCACACTTATCGGCAAGCATCGCTAATTAACAAGCTTATCTGTACTTGATAAGTACATGTCTCTCGAAATATTCTGAGTGAATCTGGGTCCGTTCTTGCATAGTTACATAATCCATGATGCAAAGTAAGAAGAGAATGATAGTGGCATGGAACACTCTTCAAAAATTAATTAAGCACCTCTCCTGATTAGAAAGGCAAGTGTCTAATAATGATCGTCTCTTAAGTTGTGTATGGGCGCAGACGATGGAGAGATGCCACTAACAATTTAATTATGCAAAATCACCTCGATGGTGAGAGGCGAGGGGACTCATCTAAAACAAGCACCCCGAAGGGAACAGAAAGCTACTACGTCCTCGTCGTTGTTCCTGGATAACGCTAAAAGTAGTTTCTCGGAAAAATTCAACGCTATCTATCACGAATGAAAAAAATTGTTTCCATAAAAACTCCACGTAAAATCTAATTCTGCAATGAAAAATGTGGGTTCTCATTTGAAATTTGAACGTTACCACTCATCCTACCCCGAGGGGATGGGAAGGAATAACTGTTATTGTTTTTTAAAAATATTTTAAAAATATTGAACAGGTATTTTTTTATTTTTCAATTCAATGATCATTTCTGGGGAATTGCAGAAAATCTAATTTTTTGCGATTACAGCGCCATTTATCACGAATCAAAAAAAAGTTTCGGACGAAACTTACGTATTTTGTGGCGTAGAATCCGAATCTGCAATAAAAAATGGGGGTTCCCGTTTAAGATTTCAAAGTTGCCCCCCATCCCCACCCCCCGGGAGTGGAGTCGGAGGTCGAGTTTGATATCATTGGATGTCCCTCTTCGAGATGAACAAATTTCATTACCCACTCTTTTTGATCCGACATGTAGTTTTCCAGATATTATGATGTGTCAGGTTAAATGGGACACCCTGTATATTTATTTTTTTATAGTCACTAGTAGGCAGTAATATATATTAATTTTTTTACATAATATCGTCTATTTATAATATCGCCTATTTACAGCATTCATACATAAGTATAATTCCATATGAATCACAAAGATTTGTTCATTTCACAAAGATTCATCATTTTAAAAAGTTGATAAATTATAGATGTTGCACGATATAAATGAAATCTTCTTGTTGAATCTTGTTGAATCCAAAAATATTTGTTTCCCTTTAAATAAAAGTTTAATATTATTATTTGGTAAAATATTTATTAAAATCGAAAGGTTACGTGGACCTAATAAATGCAATTCGCGAACTCGCGGAATCCAGTTTGCCGTTTCATTTCTAAAAAATACCCGAGAGCATTAACGGTCGCCGAGAGAAGCAAAGCGAACAACGAATCTTGCGCGACGTCTCTGTAGACGTTTCCGAGTGTCTGCTGTATACATCTCGGCGCCCTCTTTAAAATTTGAGAAGATCTACGAAACATCAGTCTCCTTTGCCATCTGTGTCTCTGTCTCTGTTTCTGCTTTCTCCTGCATTATCTCACTTACGACGAGAGATTATGTTCTAAACTTTTAATCACGCAATAAATCTTTCTCTCAATTTGCAAATTGTCTAAACGGCGTTGTCACGGCAAGTACACGTCACGCCGCTCAGGAGAGATAATGAACGGAAAGACAGATGGAGAATTAATTCGGAAAGTTGAGTTTCCCGGGAGCTCCTTCTGCCCAATGAACGCCTGTTGCGCTTCTTTGCTCGGGGACTGGTTATATTCTCGGTTCGGGGATATAATGCGGCGGAACGGAAATAATGAGAGTAGCAGGCAGGGGATGAGAAAGGATAGAGGAAAAAGCAGAAGAAAGGGAGCGAGAGGCTGTAGGTAACATTATTCAAATCCCATGTAGATCCGTATCTGGAGGGTGGGCAGGAGGGGGGCAGAAAAGACAAGAGAAAAGACGGCGCAGCGCGCGCTCGCTCGCTGCCGCACAAAGAGGCCCGCGACAGTGAAAGTACACACATACACACGGCTACGCGAGCCGACGCCGCGGCTACCTTCCGGGTACGATTGCCGGGTTACACAACGTCCAAGAGACGTGTAGAGACGAATGGCATTCGGGGTTCACTCGCGCGCGGTGACTCGAAATGCCCGTCGCGATCGCCGGGGCGCGGCGGCGACGGGCGGCCGAAATCGTCCAGGAAGTCGAACAATGGCGGCAAAACAGATTCGAGATTTAAGTGGCCGCGCGGGGAAACCAGACGTAGCTGCGCGTCGCAGCCGGGAAAGCTGCGGCGCTCGCGCGACCGGCCGATCGGTGGTGCGTTTAACTAAGCGGTCCGTGCACGACATAATTAACTGGTGGAAAATACGCGATTAGTTTCGTGGCTGAAGTCAAGCGACCGGCCGGCGAGGCGGCTGATCGTATTGATTGGCCGAGAAGCGCGACACCTGTTATTTATTTGCTTATTTATTCGGACTGTTGACTCGCGGCGCAATCGTCGCATCCTATGTTTCTCTCTTTCTCGCCCGCTGCTCTCCCGCTACTGCTGCAGGGGTCGGGATTATGCCCGGGAAATGTCAGTCGCTATTGCTGTACTCGAGCGTCGTTATTTTTTCACGTATTTGTTTCCCTGACAATTTCGCGAATATTTCCGCTCATTCCGTCGGCGAGGATAACATCTCGCGCTGGCGGCTGAATATTTTTTCCGGTGCTCGTTCTGTTTCCCCTTCATCGTTCAGACCAAACGGAATTTGAAATAAAATGTAATAAATTCACGAAAAACAGGATATTACAAAACCCTCGTTTCAAAGCCGGCGAGTTTGAAATACCGAGACAATGATGCACTCCCGCTTATTAATGTGCTCGCGCGTAAACAAGTTGCCTCCCGTTCTGTCAACGTTACAAAATCTCGTTTACACATGGTGGTGGCACGAACACGGAGTGTTGTAACGGGACTCTGTGACTCGTTATGCAGTTGCCACGATAACGACACTGTCGTCGCGCAAATATATAATATACGGCAGAAAAATGCGCAACATTTTATAACGAAGCGAAAACTACCCTTATTAGCACAAACAAGTTATAGAATCCCGCTATTGGGAAAAACGCGCTCTTTTACTTGTTGGACTTTGCATCCCGCCGGAATAAGCGACGACTCGAGAACAAGGACGAGGGGATTATTGATAATTGGTAAGCGGGGACGGGAATATTTTTCATATCAGTGCGAACCGTTACATCCACCTAACTTTTCAAATTCAATCGATAAAGAATTATGTTCGGAAATATGATTATGAATCGATAAAAGAATAGAATAGATAGAAAAAAAAATAGAATAGAAAGAAAAGAATAGATGGAAGAGTGAAATGACAGAAGATAATTGACCAAACGATATCGATTACTGATTATGATATTTATTTAGGTATAATATAAACTAATAATTTGAGTATAATATATTTAGTTTAATGTAAATGGTTTAATATAATATAATATTGAATATAAACTAATATATAACTAACTATAATACATTTAATATTATATTTTTCTAAAATCTACGTCTTACAATTAATTCCATTTTATCTAAATAATACTCTAAAGGTGTAACTAAAAGTTCTTCGATACACTCGTGGCAGTCTTTGCTGTCCATTTTCACAAGCACTAATTTTGCACAGTAACAACACAATAATTTACTATGACTAAAATAATCTTTATGAATTATCATATGACGATTACCTAACTGAACAAAATTTTGGGGATGAAAATCAGAATAACATTCATAACATAATCTCCTTATTCCGGAGTCACGTATACTAATATAAATTATTTGAAATTCCACCGGTTTTAAACAAAAACTATTTGTAACTGCCAAATATAACTCGTTATGGTCCGCGTGGTCTTGAGGTCGTACACCATCGATCGGACCGTAGAACTTATTAAAATCCTTTTTTTCTTCTCCCGGTGGAAGCTTCATGATCTAATATTTAAGAAATTGTAAATTTAATTAAATTAAGTTAGAATCTAACCGGCGGGTGAGAAAGCGGGAGGAGGGGGCGAATTAAGTCTCTGCCAAAAGGGCCCTGTGTGTTAATGAAGCATCAACGCCGCGCGCGCACGCGCGCGCGAAAAGACTTATGTGTACGTTTTAATGAAAGCGAATGATGTGCGAATCCGATTTCACAGTGGGCCGAGTGCGGCGCGTAATTACGGGCCCGGTGTTTTTTTCTCCCGCGGCGGGATTTATCAGAGAAGGACAGTCACGTGTTTCATTAAATGTCATCCGCATTAATTATCTGTCGAAGGAAGACGGCATCCGGCGCACTATGCGAGAATTTTTTAAAGCGTAGGCGTAAGTCTTTTCGCGCGCGCGGCGCTGATGTTTCATTAACACACAGGGCCCTTTTGGCAGAAACTTAATTCGCCCCCTCCCCCCGCTTTCTCACTCGCCGGTTAGATTCTAATGTGCGGTTAGCCAATTAAGTCTTCCGAAGGTAACAGCGCGCGGTTCTCGACCGCGGTCATTGAGCGCTCGGCGGCCGAATAAAGAAATCTAACGACCGAGTGGTTCGAAATACAAAATTTATGAAAAAAAGATTTATTTGATAAATATTGTAAATCTATTAAAACGTTATCATTTATTACTATAAAAGTAGGGAATTGAAATACATTAACTTGAAAAATAATAATTCTTTTTAAAAATAATATCGCATATTTAACTGAACTATAACATATAAGATATATTACTATTACTATTATCATAATAACTAGATTATTCTTATCTTTTTAAAGTTTCATTATTTTTTTATCATTTTATTAAAAAATATGTTTTTTATTAATTATTTTCTTCTGAACTCTCAATTTCATATGAGGACTCAGATTCTTCTTTTAATTCTTTTATTTCATTTGAAGATATATTAATTAATTTTAAAACTTCAAAGTTTAGTGAAGATTTCTTATATTGTTTTATATTTTTAGCTTCTTGAGCTTCTTCAGAGAGTTCTCCTATGGGAAGAATAAAATGCTTAATCATCATGGATCCGTGAATAAGGATTTTGTATACCGAAATAGGCAAATAACAACACGATATTAGCGCGCGTGGGCATCGAAAAATTATTGTTACTCGAAAAGTTGCAAGTAACTGCAGCCAAATTAAAGTTACCTATTTTCTTTAACATTATATTAAATATTTATAATAACTTTTTTCATTTTTAAGCTTTCCTTAATACGAAATGCCGTTGTTATTCGGAGGAAGTTGGAGGAACACCCGAAACTTCGACGTAGCAACTACTCATGTAATAATCCCCATTTAGAGCTCTCGCAAATAAATACAAGCATCCTCTCGACGGTCCACTCGAAAGATTGCACATCGCGAGTTCCTTGTCCGTTTCGCGGGGCGAGACAAAGGATATCAAGGTCTTCTCTGACGAGTGGAGAAGTACGGAGAGGGACGGAGAGGGACGTCGAGAAGTATCGAGCGCGTTTAAGTATATAATCGTTAACGAGCACTGCGAGCGAGCGAGTTCTCACCGGCGGAAATATCTTCGTTAAACAAAACATACTTTAATTCAACTAAGTAAAACATTTTAAAGACATTCTTATTATAGTATGCACATGTTCTTTTCTCAAAATTAATTTAATTAAATTTACAATTTCTTAAATATTAGATCATGAAGCTTCCATCGGGAGAAGAAAAAAAGGATTTTAATGAGTTCTACGGTCCGATCGATGGTGTACGACCTCAAGACCACGCGGACCATAACGAGTTATATTTGGCAGTTACAAATAGTTTTTGTTTAAAACCGGTGGAATTTCAAATAATTTATATTAGTATACGTGACTCCGGAATAAGGAGATTATGTTATGAATGTTATTCTGATTTTCATCCCCAAAATTTTGTTCAGTTAGGTAATCGTCATATGATAATTCATAAAGATTATTTTAGTCATAGTAAATTATTGTGTTGTTACTGTGCAAAATTAGTGCTTGTGAAAATGGACAGCAAAGACTGCCACGAGTGTATCGAAGAACTTTTAGTTACACCTTTAGAGTATTATTTAGATAAAATGGAATTAATTGTAAGACGTAGATTTTAGAAAAATATAATATTAAATGTATTATAGTTAGTTATATATTAGTTTATATTCAATATTATATTATATTAAACCATTTACATTAAACTAAATATATTATACTCAAATTATTAGTTTATATTATACCTAAATAAATATCATAATCAGTAATCGATATCGTTTGGTCAATTATCTTCTGTCATTTCACTCTTCCATCTATTCTTTTCTTTCTATTCTATTTTTTTTTCTATCTATTCTATTCTTTTATCGATTCATAATCATATTTCCGAACATAATTCTTTATCGATTGAATTTGAAAAGTTAGGTGGATGTAACGGTTCGCATTGATATGAAAAATATTCCCGTCCCCGCTTACCAATTATCAATAATCCCCTCGTCCTTGTTCTCGAGTCGTCGCTTATTCCGGCGGGATGCAAAGTCCAACAAGTAAAAGAGCGCGTTTTTCCCAATAGCGAGATTCTGTAACTTGTTTGTGCGACCTCGCCGGCCGGTCGCTTGACTTCTGCCGCGAAACTAATCGCGCATTTTCCACCAGTTAATTATGTCGTGCACGGACCGCTTAGTTAAACGCACCACCGACCGGCCGGTCGCGCGAGCGCCGCAGCTTTCCCGGCTGCGACGCGCAGCTACGTCTGGTTTCCCTGCGCGGCCACTTAAATCTCGAATCTGTTTTGCCGCCATTGTTCGACTTCCTGGACGATTTCGGCCGCCCGTCGCCGCCGCGCCGCGGCGATCGCGACGGGCATTTCGAGTCACCGCGCGCGAGTGAACCCCGAATGCCATTCGTCTCTACACGTCTCTTGGACGTTGTGTAACCCGGCAATCGTACCCGGAAGGTAGCCGCGGCGTCGGCTCGCGTAGCCGTGTGTATGTGTGTACTTTCACTGTCGCTTTCAATCTCTCGTGCACGGCTTCAATTTCGCGTCTCCGCCTTTGCTTTATCGCTGTTTAACGCGATGTAATTGAAATTACGAAATCCCACTGCTATATTTGCCCCGCCGCGGCACTCGCGGCGTCGACGAGCGTGTCTCTTGATGGCTCTCGTGGGAATGTAATGTCTGCGAAGTGCCGAGCGCTTTGATCTATCGCGACAAGGTTTGTAGGTTAAAGCGGGAAATCGGTTGAATCCGCAGAGGGACGCGAAGGAAGTAGCGTCGCGTTCGCATTTGATCGAGTCTCTCCGCCCGACGAATTCATCGTCGATCGCTTTCGGCGTACCAGAGCATAGAGGCGACGGGATATCGGGTACAAATCGAAAAGTCCGTGTAAGCCCTATGTATCGTCGACGTTTAATTACCGTCGGGTATATGTGTATACACATATGTACATGCAACTACCGCGGTAGCGCAGCGGCACACGTAATTTTATTACCTAGCGCGCGCGACTCACACAGGTGCGCGCATCCTGCCGGTTCATAGAACCGGCATTATAGGATGCATCGGATCCAACGGCGGCAGCAACATTTCCTCCCCCCTCCCCCCCCCTTTTCGCGTTTCCGCGTGCTCCTTCGGCCGCGCGGCCGAAACGAAGAGCGGTCCTTCTCTCCTCAAATAACGCCTGCGGCGGCGTCACGAGCACTCTCGTGCACTTTGTTTCTTTTATCGAACTTGGTCTTCCGCGCGATGAAATTGATATTCCGGAACGTAAGAGGCGATTTAAACATCGGAAGCGCGCGGTACAACTCGCGCCTATCCTCGACGATAACACGGACATTTCTGAGATCGCATGGACATTCTAATTTGTCGGCGGTTGAGAAAATTGTTCTAACGGCGATCGCGCGTAATAAAATGGCCGTAATAGGGAAGAACAGTTGGAGGCAATTTAAAGCTGCCTGTGTACTCGCCCTACCACAGAGATTGTTATAAGAGCAGAAGGAAATGGCATTCGAGTTAATAACTATTAAATCGAACGGCGGGAAAGGGGGGGGGGAGAGAGAGAGAGAGAGAGAGAGAGAGAGGGCGAAAAGAGCAAAGGAAGGAACGAAAGAAAAAGAGAGAGACAGTAAGAAAAGTGGATTAAGAGGGAAATGAAGTGCAAGATCGATCTCACGGCAATCGACGTGAAAATGCATACGAGCTTCAAAGAGATGCGCACGTAAATATTTATTAGGATACTTTGTCCCCAAATATTTTCCCTCTGTTTTGTGCATTTTCTTTGTTTTTTTTATAGTCCATGATTATGGTCATTTAGTTTCCTGCGCTATACTTTGTGATCGCAACGAATATCAAATAATATTCGGGAGTTTCTTAAAGGCGACCTTACGGTCTTGTTACGTCCTACGGACTCCGGGAAATTAATTTAAAAAAAATTTTTTTTTTCTTTTTCTTTCTCTCCTTTCGAACTTTTATTCTTCTAATATAACTAAATGGACATAGGGAACAGACATATCTGGCGAACAGCCGTCGCGCCAAATGAAAGGCGATGCAGGAAAATTTCATAACAGAAAACAGTGCTCTGTAAAAATCTGCACGTCTTCGTTCAGAGTTTATATTTGGGTAGTGTTCACCAAGTGTGTCCGTCGGCCTAGCTATAAAATTTGAAACTCTACGCTAACAGATCTCCAGTAGAACAAAGCAACTCGAAACACTCCTGCTCTAAAGCTTTGAAACCTACATCTCCTTAATCTAAAACCATATGCAGTCTAACAACAAAGCTTAGTCGTAAAATCTGATCTCAGCTTTTGATTTTCGGCATCTTGACTTTTCCAGCTGGCCATTTGTATACATCTCTCTATCCCACGAGAATCCACCACCATCGCACTTGTCGTGCCTAATCCATTCGGCCAATCATAACCTATCCACCCAAAACTATGAAACATCCACGCTCCACCCCTTATTCCATCTATATTCATGTCTTTTAGAACTAACTGTCTCCTCCCACGAGGTCCTTTAACTTCACTCTTAACTTCTAATGGCTAAGACTTTTTTCCACTAAGGTCAACCAGGTCCAATACTAAAACTTTTCCTCCTTTTTGACAAATATACATTCAGAGTTTTGAAGTGCGGGCTTCCTATTCCAACGAGGAAAATAAATAATTATTTGGTGCCCCAACTGGAGTACGGGCCTGTGCAAAGTTGCACATGTTGGAACCCAGCACCCTTACGCAGATTCGCGCCAATTTTTCTTTCTCGTGTGAAGCATCCGAAACCAACAGTAAGTTTTATTTTCTTCATTCTCAACCTCTCCTACCGCCATTTTTATTAATTCCACTCTCTTTGAAATCCGGTTTTAGTGGGCCATTATTCTGTGGTATCCATCCATCGAGTCCTCCACCTTTTCGAGACGGTATACGTGATAAGAGATTAATAAATCTGTTAATAGTCTATTTTCAATCAAATAATTTCAAAATCATTCCTACAACCCCACCTTCCAACAGTTGCCTCATGGTCCTATCCCCAGTAAAGGAATTCGCATCCCTGACGGAAAGACGGAAAAACGCTCGTCGTACGTCAGCGAGCGAGTAAAGGGACCCGTCGGATTCCTGACCCGTTCCCTGGCACACGTGTACGAACGAGGTTCGTCTTTTCTGCGAACGAAAAAGTTGCGCTCCTCCTCTAGAACGTAACGGTAATTATAAGCCAATCTCGTTTTCCAACTAATTATTCACAATAAAAATTCTCCCTTCCCTCAACTGTCGCTCACGGTCCTATCCCAGGTAAAAGGATTCAGTTCCTTGACCTAAATAAAGGATCACCGACGTACGTCCGTGCCAGATAAAGGGGTCATTCCGATGTTTGATCTGTACCGATCTGTACCGCAGACTTGCGAGTACGTCGGAGCTTGTGAAAGCAAGCGTCAAGTTGCGTTCCTCCTCCAGGACGTAACACGGCGAAACATCGAAAGAAATGATATATGATACGGATACGTAATACGGATAAGTATGAATATAGATGTGACTTATCCTACTGAGATTCTGCATCAATCTGACAACATAGGATCTTTCGTTTTATTCAATTATATCTGATTTCTTATCTGGCAGTCATGGCAGATGATGGCTATAAACTGATTACAAGAGCAAGTAGTGAAATTAATAGATTCTTATAAAGAAAAAGTTTGCTATGGTATCCAATGAATTCCGTCCATAACAGATTAATGCTAGATTATGCATGGAAGGAAACTGCACGCAGCACAGGAAAATCGGTTGAGCAGTGCAAAAAGATGATAGAATATCTTTTCTCTAGTTTGAAGCAAGAACATTTAAGAAAGATTAAGGAAACGGAAAAAGAAGACAGTAAGTACTGAAAAACGTAAATTATTTTTATAAATATCAATTTTATAGGTTAGGAATTACTTCCGATTTCTCAGTCAAATGAATTTATTCTATTCACTTTAACGTTTGATCATTGTTTACGTATCTTCTTAAGATGTTAACGAAATATTCATATTAACATCTTATAATAATGTTATTAATATCATGTCAACTAAATTAACGAATATTTAATATAAAACATTTTTTTATCTTATTGTGTAGGCAACAATTTGTAAAATATTCATTAACGTAGCTAACAAATGTTTGATGTATGTTCGAGATTCAAGATTAATGCGGAAAAATATTGTCTTGAATCTTCGAGAATAATTTCGGTCACACTATCATACAGGTAACATTCGTCAGTCACCTGAATATGATCATTAGCTCACGTGAAGATTATGCGTCGATTGACGCACCGCGCGCGATATTATTTGTCGCGAAAGATAAACATTGAACGCACGTACGTCGCGCGTCGGTTCGCGAGCGAACTTGAACGAATAATCAAATCACGTTTCAAACTGATTTTTTTCCTTTTCTCTCTCCTTTAGTTTAACGTTTATCGAAATAGATTCAAAAGCCTCTCGTTTTGCATCTTGCTAGGAAAACTTACGCTTCTTTCCTTCTTTCCTCGTCGGTAATTTTCTATATCTTTTCGAAGCTCACTCCCTGTCGGAGAACTCTCTGTATTACTGATTCAATTTAAAACGCAACTGCATCATTTTCTGTTTCAAATTTATTTATTAATTTATCTTTTCCAAGCTCACTCCCTGTCGGAGAACTCTCTGTATTACTGATTCAATTTAAAACGCAACTGCATCATTTTCTGTTTCAAATTTATTTATTAATTTATCTTTTCCAAGCTCACTCCCTGTCGGAGAACTCTCTGTATTACTGATTCAATTTAAAACGCAACTGCATCATTTTCTGTTTCAAATTTATTTATTAATTTATCTTTTCCAAGCTCACTCCCTGTCGGAGAACTCTCTGTATTACTGATTCAATTTAAAACGCAACTGCATCATTTTCTGTTTCAAATTTATTTATTAATTTATCTTTTCCAAGCTCACTCCCTGTCGGAGAACTCTCTGTATTACTGATTCAATTTAAAACGCAACTGCATCATTTTCTGTTTCAAATTTATTTATTAATTCATCTTTTCCAAGCTCACTCCCTGTCGGAGAACTCTCTGTATTACTGATTCAATTTAAAACGCAACTGCATCATTTTCTGTTTCAAATTTATTTATTAATTCATCTTTTCCAAGCTCACTCCCTGTCGGAGAACTCTCTGTATCGCTGATTCAATTTAAAACGCAACTGCATCATTTCCTGTCTCAAATTTATTTATTAACTTATTGTCCAACAGATTGTGTACGTCATAACGATAGAATAAACTATTAGTTTTAAGATTCATTTTATGTTAAAGTTCTCTTTTCGCGTTTTTATTTCTCTTACCTGTTTCTTTCTTGTTATTCGTCGGGAACACATCATTCGCGCCTCGCGAATTCAATTCATGGACGATTCCGACATTCGGGCACGTTAAGTACGAAAATCAAGTCCGAACAATATAAATAACATATTAAATGCATAATATATATTTTGAAATTTTAAAAAGAACCTGTAAACGATGACTAAAACATACGGCTCGCGGCAGAACGAAGACGACGAGCCGCTTTTGACGAGACTGTTGCCGCCGATTTTCGCCAAGAAGCTCAACGAACGGAAAGTCTCCAAGAGTGACGGCTTTCTCGACCGCGACAACGGCCGGCCGGCGGCCGAGTGCGAGGTCTGCCTGCCGTACAAGCAGGCACTCGATCCGCTAGAGACGCGTTAAATGAGAACTTATTTACCGTGAGCAACGATCACCGCGAAGATAAACCAGACGAAGATATTAAGAAACCGTTCTGTTCCTTCGACAACGAAAAGTTTCTATTTACTCAGACCTGTACCTGACAGCGTCGAACGGTCGGACGTTAAATCGCTTTTAACTTCGTTAATATTTCGAATTTCGAAAAATCACTACACTGACATATTCTTAAAATGTTGTCCTATAAAAATATGTAACAAAATTTTTTCCGATTTTCTGAAAGTTCTGGTCCATAAAGTCCCTTTAACGGCTCATATTATCGCGTCGTCGAAAAGCGAGGCGCCGAAATCAATCAATCAATGTCGACATAACCCCGAAGCCAGTCGAGGCTGAGACCGAGTTGGTTATTCCGGCGCGTCGATGCTGACGGACGGCTTCGAGTACATCGAGTAATAAAAATAAAAAAGAAGGAGATAGACTCACTCAATTGATGTCACTGTGCCTCGCGAGTCTCGTGTGCGATCATAGGAGCGGTTTCTTAGGATCCTTGTCCAGCTTGGGGCAGTGCTCTTTGCGCATGGTAAGTGAGTTTTCGGCAGGTTGATCTTCGGCAGGTAGACCTTGCACTCGGCTGCCGGCCGGCCTCTGCCGCGGTCGAGAAAGTCGTCACTTTTGGAGACCTTGCGTTCGTTGGCTTCTTGGCGATAATCGGCGACAACCGTTCGTTGTCTTCGTTCTACCGCGAGCCGCTACGGAAGTGCTGACTCGCCGTCTTGGCGGCGAAGTCTCTCTCTTTGACCAGATAATCCAACGACTTGTAAGGGCTACTGCCGTTGTTTCTGAAAAGACTGCTACCGCTGCTGTGAAACCTGTCATCCAAGCTGGTCCTGCTGCGCTCGCTGAGGAACGGCTCGAAATTGTTGGTACAGCCCTCGTGCGTTCTTGTCTCTACGATGTACTTGTCGCAGTACTTATCCGTCCTGGTCTCCACCGTGAAGTCGTTCCACGGCTTTGGGCCGTCGAGGTAGCCGTTGGTCGGGATCTTGTTGGTGATCTTCTTCTCGTATCCGTATACCTTGCCGTTGTCCTCGTGTATCTCCTTCTCGAAGATATACTTCTCGTCGTTGCTGTTGATGCACGTCTCCGTGATGTAGCGTTTCGGAGACGCGATTCGGTTCGGCGTGACCGACGACAGCACGATCGGCTTATCGATGAGCTCGGATTTCTTCATCGGCATGTTCGTGCAGTTGTTCTGGGCGGCGAATAGTTCTTGTTAGCTAACAGCCTGGACTTAATCTTGGATTCCAAGAGGTCTCAGCTCAGCTTGGACGTCTTGTTGAAGACCCTGCGGTCGTTCTGCCTCGACGATGACAATAGTTCACGCTGTCCCGCCTGCAAGAGTTGGCCCTGCCGCGGCTGTAAATGTCCACGAACACAATCGAGGTGTATTGGTGTTGCTGCTATCGGGCTTGTCGTAGAAAGGCCTGTTGATTTCATCGGACTCGTGTTCATTTAATCAATATCTGGTAGTAGTCCTCGAAGGTGGTCCTTATAAACGGTATGCAACTTCACTTTGTGTTCCTCACATATTTTCCCATCCAAAAAAAAGAATCGAATCACTGACCGATATTGCTTTTTTTCTATAGTTGTAAACTCTGGCTTGTGTGTTTTTCGGCGAGCCCGCGACAAAGCCGTGTTCCGCTCAGACTTGAATGCGAGGACCGGTGGAGATTATTTTGGTGGAGGATCCAGTGAGTTACAGAGCGCGAGGTCTTATAAGGTTTTTATAAGTTTTCAAAACAACGAAGCGGTAACAATGCGCCAAACACGAGATAAACTTTGTTATTATCCGAATCCTTTGTCGCTCGAGCCTGGAGTACTACGCGTGTCGCGCTACGCATGATCACGGGTGGCCAGCATGCTTTCCTTGTCTTCGACGAACCGTCCCGAGATTCGTCTTGTTTTACTTGTCCGAATTTCTAACACAACAAATTTACACGAATTTACAACACTTTCAACAGCGAACACAACAAACACGAACTTACAACACTTTCAACTTCAACAGCGAATTATTCGCCGTACCGTCCGTATGTTTAGATTAACTGGTCGTTTCGACCAGTGGCTGCTTGGTCACATCGTTCGCGTACTTGTCGCATTTCCGCTGCTCGGACGGCGTCAGGTTCACGTTCGGCGATCGGTATGCCGTCATGTTTGATGCACTGCTGGCTGACGAAACCCTCCTCCTCGGACTCGAACTGCTCGCGCCTGTCGACTTCCTGCGAATCCCGCCTGTAGTCGTTCTCGATCCCGGAATCAGCCACTCGGTCTTTTCGGTCAGGGTCACTCAAGCGGGTCTCTCGATGATAACGATCAGTGTGACTTCGCACCTCCTGCACTTTCACCACCGCGCGTGTCGCGACTTGCCCTCATGGTTAGGGTGACCATATATACTCTTTTAAGAGTATATGTACTCTTTTTAAGGTGGTAAAAAGAGTACTTTCTACTTTTTACGTATCGTACTCTTGTACTCCTTTCTCGTAATGTTAATTATAATTCGTCGATAATGACCAGAGAGCAGACTTCGGTGACGTTTTCATCACTCACAGCATTTGAGCGCCGCGAGCGCCAATATCGATTATGTGCAGTAGAAATATAGTAGCGCAACGGTGCCGCGCTACTATAAATCGTGCAGCATAATCGACACTGGCACGTGGCGTGCGTTCTGGCATTGTGAGTGCGGAAAACGGTGCTAATGTCCGCTCTTTGGTAACGACAACAGTGAAAACCGAAATTGTAATTGTACGAAGTAGTGCAAAATATAATTATAAAATATCTTAATAATATAATAAAATAACATATATGTGTTCGACTAATATTTCTCAGTTTATTTAGCACCCACTATGTTTTATTTTAAATATTATACCTAGTAATCCATTCATCATTGTCCCAGATAAAATACAAAATCATTTTGATGTCCAAATGACATAATTTTTATATTATTTGACGTCACCTTGACTTTTATATGATTTTGTGATTCTACTTACTGTACCTTTTTAGGACCGTAATTAGTACTCTTTTATATACTCTTTTCACCCGTCTTTTACTCTTTTTTTATGACTGGAATATAGTCACCCTACTCACAGTGGTAAGTGCGTGGCGGTCTCGTCGGGCTCTCGTCGAAGATCAAGCGGCTCACTGAGGTTACCTTGCCGCGCGGGCCGTTCCAGTCGTCGAAGTAGTCAACGTTTTCTCTTTAAATCAACTCTTTCCGCTCTGTCGTTGATATGATACGTATCATAAGTGAAACTGGGAGTAATTATAAGATTGCAGAAAGATTATATACCGAAAGATTTCCTGATAGACGATATTCAACGTCATATTTATTTATTTTATTTATTTATTTTATACGTCTATTTTATTAATATATTATTTATTGTCAATTTTATTGTCACTTGCGTTGAATATCGTCTATCAGGAAATCTTTCGGCATATAATCTTTTTGCAAACTTATAATTGCTCCCAGTCTCACCTATGATACGAATCATATCAACGATTTCCTGTGGCGAATGGTCCTGTTATATTCAGAATTGATGAAAAGTACTTCCAAGAAACCGAAAACAATGCTATGGCATCAAAATGAATCAATATGATGTACTTGATTATATAAAAGGAATGAAATAACACGATTAGCAAATTTGAAAAAGTATTGCAGAATTATTGTATTTCAAAATTAGTGAAAAGGAGTTCCAAAGAGTACGAGTAAAATTGCTTTTGCGACGTATACAAAATATTTTTTCGAACTTTTTTACACACATAGAGTGTAAACATTTATTAAATGATAACACGCTGAATTAAGGAATATTTTTACGAACTTCGCTAGTCGAGTTATTTCATTCTTATGAATTTAATCCGTGTCGTATTTATTTGACCTAAGCATTAAAACACAAAGATTTTATCCGTAAAATTTTGTAATTAAGCTGAAAATCAAATAAGACAAAATCCGTTATTCTTTTATAATATGCTTTCTTCTGATGAAACCAAATTTCGTAACAATGGAGGACGTCAATAGACATAATTGCCATTATTATTTTCAAAGAAATCCACATTGGCAACGGAGTGAAGAATTGCAAAGGCAATAGTCTGTCAATCAAACAGATATAATGGGAGATCATATTATTGATCCATTTTTTTTTCAAGATAACGTTAGTGGGCAAAATTATTTGAATTTTTGGCAAAATCAATTGCTGATTCTTTCAGAAAATGTCCCTCTTCATATATTCGAATGTGATCGTATTCGAATGTGATTTATGCAAGATAAAGCCAACGACTGTTGAAAATATGCAAGAACGCATTCGTAATGTATTTAGGAACATAACGCCAGCTGTGCTTGAAAGAGTTGATAACAATTTTTACGAAAGGTAGTGTTTATGTACCAAAAAGGAAGACATGTTTTCGAACACCTTCATACCAATAAAAACCTTCACCCAATAAAATATGTATTTTATCATTCTTAGGTATCCACACTCGCACGCAAACATGATCACACACACACACACACTTGTGCGTATTATGACTTGTGCGTTTTTGACTTGTGCGTATTAATGAACCCATTATTAAAATATGTATTTGGAATACTAATGGGCTATCACAATAGAAGCATCACGACAGAATGGGCTATTAAAAGAACTAAAATACTTCCTAAAAAGTATATAATAGATATTGCATTAATACCAGAAACACATCACACATCGAGCAGGAGCTAATTACGTATTCCTGGATATAACATTTATCATACGAATCATTCCGACGGTACCGCGCTTGGTGGAACAGCTCTAATTTAATATAAGAAGTAAAATCAAACACTATGAAACAAATATGTATCAAGAAGAATATCTACAGGTTACAAACGTAATAGTCGAAGACCGGCTGGGTCCTATCACTATATCAGCCATTTATAGTCCCCAAAACACAAAATCAATCATGAACGGTACAAGGCACTTTTTAGCACCTTAAGTTATAGATTTATTGCCGCAGGGAACTTTAATGCTAAGCACATACGGTAGGGATCGATACAAAATCTAGCTAAAGAACGTGAACTTTGGAAAGCAATGAAAGACTTGAACTTAAAACATATTTCTACTGGTAAATCGACTTATTGGCCTACAGAGAAAAAGAAAATTCCAGACTTTATTGACTTTGCTATTGTTAAGGGAATAAATAAGTCATACTTCACTTCAAAATCATCCCTAGAATTATCTTCAGATCTTTCGCCGGTAATAATTACCCTATCCAATAAAATCGCTGATAAAATTAAACAGCGTACTCTACACAACAAAACAAACTGGGCATTAAGCAACGGATCATAGACCATGTAAAAACCGATATCAAACTCAAAAGATAAGAAGAAATTATATAAGTCTTCGAACACTTCAACGATTGCGTACAACAAGCGGCCTGGAAGCTACACCAGAAGACGATAATAATAACACCATTGTTACTAGAATTATTATTATTATCGTCTTCTGATGTAGCTTCCTAGGCCGCTTATTGTATCGTTGGAGTGTTTACAGGTTACTCTTGTTTTTAGGCGCGAGAGTATCGCCTTTCGCCCATCATCTATCTGCTATACCACTATACAAGGTCACATTGCCCGGGGTTCGCGACTTGGACGCTAGATGATGGACTTACTGGTTAGTTGCATGTGTGCAACTCGGCATTGCGCAGCTTTTTGTACATATGCCTCTTTCAGCGAGAGGCGCACCACCGCAGCCTAACCAGTCATTTGAACCCCATTAAGCCCATATTAGACTGTAGATTGGAATTGGATCGAAATATGACCAATTAAAAAATAATCTCAAATATAGTAAACTTAGCTCTGATTGAATAAATTTCAATCCAATACTCAATCCCAATCCGTAGCCTGATACGGGCTTTAGAAGTAAAACAGTTTCTATCGAAACTACAGTTTGGAAGCGGACAAATGTTCGAAACCCAGCAAACACAATATTACATATAACGTATATCTTAGTTGTAATTTCCTACTCAACATATATTGGGTTGGCAAGAAAGTAATTTCGGTTTGTGCTAATAGATAGCGTTATGTTTGTGTCGTTATTGTTCTGTCAATGTTATAATTATTTTCTTTTCAGATTTGGTAGTTAACACTCTTATGTTACTATAGAAATAAATTCCGTGTAATTTTTACAACTGTTGGTTTATGGTCAATTTTAACACGAGTGCAAAAATGATCACACAGCGGAAGTCCAAAAAAGGCAATTGGCAAAGAATGCATGGTCTGCATGAACGAAGATCGCAAGTGGCGTGATGTTTCCGCTAAATTTGCAAGATTCCTTGGCGACGAGTCTATAAATCGACTGCCGTCACCGAAGGAAGAGAGAACCAGTCCACCGGCCGACCGAACCAGACGTTTCTATATCTAAGACTACATTTTGTAACACGCTAACAAAGGATTAAGTCAGTAAGACTCCTTTCCAAAATAAAAGTTTTATTAAAATACCTCCTTCACCACTGCTTCGTTTCCGATCCCGCAACAAATTGGTGGCAACGGTGGGATTGTTTTGAAAGATTGACAATAAACCTGCATCTGAAACAAAAACGAGAAATATTAGTGAAATATTTCACAGAAAACAGTGGTAAAGTCAAGGAGGAGAGTGAATGAATAAGAGGCTCGAAACACACTGAAGGAGCGTCACCAACGAGTGCAGCAGTCAACCAGAACAGCCGCCAGAAAATCGTATTACGACAACTACCAAAGTGGAGCCGAGACTGACGGAAAACTGCCGACCCATAGAGAGGCACCAAGCAGTATCGTCCTCGGAAAAGCTCACCAAGGAGAGGAAAGCCCAAGCCGTCAACGCGAA